>NW_006408711.1:875796-876769 GCF_000296735.1 Chrysochloris asiatica
CCACATAAATAAACATAATTTGACTCTCCATGGAATTGTTTCTCTTGATAAAACTTTCAAAGTATTTGAAAATTGCTGACAATCCTGGATTCTAAGGAACATTCTGGTTGTTCTTCCAATACAGATTTATTTTTATTCTGATTTTATTCAGAATTGTTTTTTTATTTTTTTGTTCATGTTTTAATTCAATATTCTTCTCCAACACTATAACTGAATTGCATCAATTTTTCTACCATTTGCTTTATTCATTGCCCAAATTTAAAATTCATATGAACTTACTGAAAATACAATGGTTTGGATCAGGACAGCTCCTCAAATTGATATTCAGTCAAATACAAAGGAGTATGAGTTATGGACTCAAGGTTGAAAAAACTCTATCATATACCTACTTTAATTAGGTTCCTGGAATCTACATTAGAAAATGCAGCAGGTATCTCAGAATTGAAGTTAACACTAAATTCTTAAAATCCATATACATGAGTATTGAAGAAAGTAGAGAACTAATAATAATAAACAAAGAATATTCAGTTCTCTAATTCTGGAAAAAGCATGGTTCATTTTCAGTACCTTTAGATGGATGCATTATAGGTTACAAATGATTTTACTCCTCAGAGAACGTTCAGAACGCGGGTAGACATTTGTATGCTATGATCCTCCTTCCTATTATCTGAAATACAAAAAAGAAAGAGTGAAAAAGGGAGATGGAGAAACTAAAACTCTTAAACAGTCAGACACTGAAAAGTATGATTAATTTTCAAACATTTTGCTAAAACATATAAATATTTCCAAATGGTAGATCCTTGTTTGACAGTTTTCTTTAGCCAAGCATTTTTGCACTCATACAATTAATTTTCAAAGACAAGTATACTAGCAAGCATATGTTGTTGTTGTTGTTAGGTGTCATCAAGTCTGTACTGACCCATAATGACCTTAATCACATCAGTACAAAACACTGCCCGATCCTGGGCCACCT
>NW_006408711.1:878375-879388 GCF_000296735.1 Chrysochloris asiatica
AAAATTTTCTGCTCAGCTCATGTACTTCCTCATTTCTTCCATTTGCTTTAGCATTTCTACACTGGAGAGCAAGTTTCAGTGTCTCTTCTGACATCTATTTTGACCTTTTCTTTCTTTCTTGTCATCTCAATGATTTTTGGCTTTCTTCATGTATGATGTTCTTGATGTCATTCCACAACTCTTCTGGTCTTCGGTCTCCAGTGTTTACTGTATCAAACCTGTTCTTCAGATGATCTCTAAATTCAGGTAGGTTATATTCAAAATTATATTTTGGCTCTCATGGACTTGTTTTCATGTTCATCAGCTTCAGTTTGAATTTGCATATGAGTAATTGATGGTCTGTTCCACAGTCTGCCCCTGGCTTTGTTTTCACTGATGATATGGAGCTTTTCATCTTCTCTTTCCACAGATATAGTCTATTGGATTTCTATGTATTCCATATGGTGAAGTCCATGTGTACAGTCATCTCTTGTGCTGATTAAAGAAGGTATTTGAAATGAACAAATCATTGGTTTTGCAGAATTCTATCATGTGTTCTGTATCATCATTTCTATCACCAAGGCCATGTTTCCAATACTGATCCTTCCTCTTTGCATTCCAATCACGAGTAATGATCAATACATCTTGATTGAATGTTTGATCAATTTCAGATTGAAGAAGTTGGTAGAATTCTTCAATTTCATCCCCACCTACTTTAGTGGTTGATGCGTAAATTTGAATAATAATGCTATTAACTGGGCTTCTCTGTAGGTTCATGGATATTATCCTATCACAGACAGCACTGTATCTCACAACTGATCTGAATATGTTCTTTTTGACTATGAATGCAACACCACTCCTTTTCAATTCATCATTCCCGGCGTAGTAAACCATATGGTTGTCAGATACAAAATGGCCAATACCAGTCCATTTCAGCTCACTAATATCTAAGAAACCAATGTTTATGCATTCCATTTCATTTTTGACAACTTTCAATTTTCCCAGATTTATACTTTGTACATTCCATGTTCTCA
>NW_006408711.1:880574-884875 GCF_000296735.1 Chrysochloris asiatica
ATAAAAATCTTGTTCAAATGTGAATTTTATATAAAATCTCATTATGACATTTTAGAAACTAAGTGTGAAAATTGTTCAATATTAATAAGTAGATCTTATGCCAGAAATGGATTTTCTGATCATGTTTTGAACCTTACTTCTGTTAAGCTTTACACCTTCATAATCCCTTCTTTTCAATTCTACTTGCTTTGCCAGGAATTTAGGAGCTTATAACATCAAAATAAATAGCCTGCAGAGTAGAATAAAATAGAATAAAGTTTCAGCCTGCTTAAGGTAAGAGAATACTACAGCAATGGGAGATTATCAAATATAATATTACATATATTTATATATATATACATCTTAATTGTCTAGAGCTGCTATAATAGAAATGTGGCAAGAAGATGGTTTAACAAACAGAATTTTATTCTGTAGCAGTTTAGATTGCTAGAAGTAAAAATTCTGGGTGCCATCTCTATGCATTTTTTCTGTTAGCTCCTGGGGAAGATCTTATCAATATCTGTGGATCTTGCTGGCATTCACTGATGATCTACATGTGTTTTGATATCAGCTTTTCCCTGAGTGTAGAAGGTTTTTAGTGCAGACATCTTGGGTCCAAAGGACACACTCATCTCCCATTTCTTCTTTTTTGGTTGTATGATATTCCTCTTTCTATATTTATTTACCAGATTTTATCCCTTTATAAAATAAAAGGTGATACAGGCCACACTGCAGGAAAACTTTCCTTAAATCAGATCAGGGCTGTGATCTCAGTAAGGTTATTGTACCCCACCATAATTCCCTTATAAAGGATTGGCTAACCACATCAGATAACATCATGGGGAATGAACTCATTACTACATAACTGTCAAATTAGAGTATTATATAGCTGCCAAACCACTAAGAATTATGACCCAGCCAAGTTGATACATATTTTTTCGGAGCACAATTAAATTCATGGTAATTTTGTTTTGTTTTGTTTTTTAACCAAAGACTTTCAGAGCATTGTATATTAATTTTCATCAGTTCAAGGTCTTGAGTCCATATTCTTAAGATGTTCTGAAGATTTCATTGGCTATTTATTCTGGTATGGAAGGAGCCCTGGTAACATAGTAGGTTGTGTATTGGTCTGCTAATTGTAAGGTAAGCTGTTTGAATCTAACAGTTGCTTTGTAGAAAAAAAGATAGGTTTTCTATTTACAGTCTCAGAAACCTTATACAGGGTCATTATGACTCAACATTGACTTAAAGACAAACAACCACTACCACCATACTGGTTTGGAGCTCTAGGATCAGCACTTAACTGATAACCACAAGGTCAATGGCTCAAACCCACTAGCTGCTCCTCAGAAACCTTATATAGGGTTCTATGAGTCAGAACCAACTTGATGGAATTTAACAACACCAATATTTCTTAAGGAGCCCTGGTGTGACATTGTAGGGTAAGTACTGTACTGGTAAACACAAGATAGGCAGTTCAAACCCATCATCCACTCTTGGTAACCCTATACAGCATCACTATGAGTCAAAACCTATGGCATACACAACAACAATATACTTCTTAAACTTCTTTTTGTCACACAGTCTTGAACCACACAGACTCTTTTGGTTACCCTTTATATTATAAGCTGAAAAAGAAAGAAAATACTGATGAATAGAAGCAGTCTGATACTCTAGGATAAGCAGTGGATTGGTAACCACAAATTTGGTGGTTCAAATCCACTAGCCATTCCTCAAAAGTCCTATACAGGGTTGCTATGAATCCAAACAGCTAAACAGCAGTTAACAGCAACAACAAATATAAGTTAAAGGCAGATTTGACATAGGCTCAAAAAACAAACAAACAATCCATGTTTATCCAACCTTGGTCACCCAGTGAGTTAAGCATTTGGCTGCAAATTGAAAGGTAAGTAGTCTGAATCTACCAATTTTTCCACAAGAGAAAGATAAGGCAGTCTACTTATGCAAAGATTTACAGTCTCAGAAATATATATGGAGCATGTGTACTGTGTCCTATAGTGTCTTTATGAGTCACTATGAGTGTAATAGACTGTTGTCGTTGTTAAGTACTGTCAAGTCGATTCTGACCCATAGCAACCCTGTACAGGGTTTCTGACGAGCAGTTGGTGAGCTTGAATCATCGACCTTGTGGTTCAAGCTGCCTTTGCAGTCCAGAGCATTAACCATTAATAGGCTAGGTAGGAGTAAATTTTAGTTAAAATATTGCTTTCCAGGTTTCAGGAGTAATCTAGTCATCCTAGGATCCAAATATTTGAGAGTCCAAAGGGTAAAAGATGAAAATCAGAGCTCTAGTAAAGGAGATGATAGAAGTATGCTGGTTTAGATTCATAGCATATTCCATCCAATTAAAGCAATAAAACAAGTCATTAAAACAGAATTTCTACTGTCTTCACATGCCTTCAAGGTTTCTAAATGATTTAAACACTTTAGATCACTCTAGATAGAATATAATAAATTTCTTGTTAAACTTGCTGTGATTTCTTTTAGTGTGCAGACACAATCTGTTTAGCAGAGGCTAATGTTAAAGATCTATCTTGTTTAAATAGAAAAGATGGAACAAAAGAGGAGTTAAAAAGAAGTACTAATCTGATCAATCTGAACAAAAACCACAACAAAAAAAGCCCAAACAAAATTCCTATCAGATTATTTTTCTCTAAAAAAGAAGATATTTATTTGCATTACTTCTTAGACTAGAATAGCCATCCTGACTTTCCTCTGCCAAACTTTTTTTCCCCCCTTTCCTTTTTCTTTTTTTTTAACCTCTTCTCACTGCTACTGTCAAAAGTGGCTGTAATCTCATGCAGATGAGATATTGATCTGTTACTGATGTTCACTGAGCAGACAAAGGGGAATCACATTACCAGCTACAAACTCCATCAATCACAGTCTCCTTAATAACCACACTTAAACGATCTCTCTTGGCATTAACTTATATTGCATACATGGCTGGCATCCAGGTTTCACAAAGAAAAAGGTTCATTTTGATGGGGAATCTTGAGGCCACTATAGATTATTTAAATAAAGTCTTAGGCTTTGCCCAAAACAATAGGGTTTATCAAATTAATCAGATTAATTTAATTCAATTAATTTAGTTCAGGTCTGCTCAAATACAGCAAAATATATTTGTATTTGTTTATAAATGTAGGATTATTTCCTTTGCCTCCAAATTAAATACTTAAAAGTGAAGTTTAAACATATGCAGGGAACATGAATTTGGATTTCATTTGGCTTATTAAGTGTATCTCATTTTATGTTTCTTCCTCCTTCCTCCGTACACATATACATTTGAAAATTTACTACAAAGGAAAAACAGAGGGAAAAAGGAAGGTGAAAAGGTAATACTATAATATAAGTAATAATGATCAATAAAAAAATCAATCATTATTATTGCTTAAGGAACTAATGAGCTGTTATTTCAAAGCACTTATGTCTCTCACATTATCAACTCAGCAGTTCTTATGCATTATTGGCAGCTTTGCCACTCAAAAAAATCACATGGAGGATGTAGCAAGCATAGAAAAGACATCTTCATTTGAATGTATTATTTTCTCTGGCTGTCTCATCATCAAAGTATGCCATCAGTTTGGAAATAAGATCAGAAGAAACTTTTCTTTCTGTCTCTTCATTCACACCTTCTTGTGAGCTTTCTGACTGAATTTCTCCCATCTGAGAATATTCAGACCATGTTCAAGTCCTATAGAGAGATTGCGCTCAAATTTCAACAAACATAAATCTTCTTTGGATAATCAATTAAACTGTAGATTCTTAGTTTCCCTCACATGCTGATTCAGCAGATGTTACACAGATGACAGTCAGGAAAGGTCATTTGCAACAAGTTCCAGGGAGTTGAGCCATTTGAAAAAAAGAGCTGAGTATCCTGTAGTGCAATTTGGGTTAAGAATGAAAAGATCTGATTTTAAGTGCAAGTATGGCTTGATTTTCATCCAGAAACTATTAACCCTTGATTACTTGAGCAGCAATAAGGAAGGGATTTTGATTTGACTCACTTCATGTAAAATCATACTTGACAATAATTGCAACTCAGTAGAAACTAAGAGTAGAACCAATTAAAAAAATATGAATAAATAAATAGAAAATTAAGCAAATTACTGACTTTTAAGCTAAATAAAATTCCCTGTGTATGTGTGTGTTTGTGGCACTGTTGGATAAACCACTAGACCACCAGGTCAGTTTGTCCTGCAAGGTTGGCAGTTCAAACTTACCAATTGCTCCTCAAAAACCCTATATAGGGTCATTAGAGTCAGAACTGAATCAATGGCACTTAACAGCAATAACAAGAA
>NW_006408711.1:885823-888191 GCF_000296735.1 Chrysochloris asiatica
TCAAAAGCATCAATTCTTCTACGGTCTTCCTTATTCACTGTCCAGCTTTTGAATGCATATGAGGTTATTGAAAACACCATGGCTTGGATCAGGCCTACCTTACTCCTCAAGCTGACAACTTTGCTCTTCAAAACTTTAAAAAAAGTCTTGTACAGCAGATTTGCTTAATGCAATACATCATTTGATTTCTTGACTGCTGCTTCTGTGAGTGTTAATAGTTGATCCAAGAAGAATGAAGTCCTTGACAACTTCAATCTTTCCTCCATTGAAAGAATGTAGTTTATTGGACCAGAGGTGAGTATTTTTGTTTACTTTACAGTGAGATGTAGTCCATACTGAAGGCTGTGCTCTTTGATCTTCTTCAAAAGACTTTGCACAGTCAATAAAGCATAGGTAAACATCTTTCTGATACTATCTGCTTTCAGCCAAGATCCAACGGACATAACAATGATATCCCTCATTCCATGACCTCTTCTGAATCCAGCTTGAACCTCTGGAAGTTCTCTGTTAATGTATGATTGTAGCCATTTTACTTGCATGAGAGATATCAAAGAGATTGTCCGATGATATCTGCATATCAATAATTTGCTCAGAGAATCTTTCAATAACAAAAGTCGAGACTTGAAATATTTCTCCAGTTCCCCCAGCTTGATAGATGCTGAGTGTGTTCTTCCTTTTTGGTTTTCTGATTCCAGATCTTTGCACATTTTATTGTAATATTTGGCTTTATCTTTTTGAGCTGATCTTTGAAATTTTCTGTTCAGCTCTATCTGTCTGACTGGTGAAGATTAAAGAGCACAGCCTTTGGTATGGATTGCATCTCCTTGTAAAGAAACCATAAATACTAACCACTGGACCAATAAACAACATACTTATAAACAGAGAAAAGATTGAAGTTGTCAAAGACTTCATTATTCTTGGCTCAACTATCAACAGTAGCAACAGTCAAGAAATCAAACAACATAATGCATTAGCCAAATCTGCTGTACAAGACCTTTTTCAAGTGTTGAACAGCAAAGATGTTAGCTTGATGACTAAGGTGCACCTGACCCAAGCCATTGTATTTTTAATAACCTCATATGCATTTGAAAGCTGTACAGCGAATAAGGGAAGCTGTAGAAGAAGAGATGTTTTTGACTTATGATGTTGGAGGAAAATATTGAAAGTGCCATGAGCTGCCAAAAGAACTAATAGATCCATCTTGGCCTCCAGGGAGCACTCTGGCTGCACTTCTTCCAAAAGGGATCTATTGGTTCTTTTGGCAGCTCATGGCACTTTCAGTACTCTCTTCCAACACCATAATGCAAAAGCATTAATTCTTTCTTCCACGGTCTTCCTTAGTCACTGTCCAGCTTTCACATGCATAGGAGGTTATTGAAAACACCGTGGCTTGGGTCAGGCACACCTTAGCCCTCAAGCTGATATCTTTACTATTCAACACTTTAAAAAGGTCTTGTGAAGCAGATTTGCCTATTGCAATATGTCATTTGATTTCTTGACTGCTGCTTCCTTGAGTGTTGATAGTTGAGTCAAGAAGAATGAAGTCTTTGACAACTTCAAGCTGCCCTCCATTGATAAGAACGTTGTTTATTGGTCCAATGGTGAGGATTTTTGTTTTGTTTACATTGAGATGCAACCCATACCGAAGGCTGCACTCTGATCTTCATCAGTAAATGTTTTAAGTCCTTTTTAATTTCAGCAAGCAAGCTTGTATCATCTGCATATTGCAGGTTGTTAATGAGTCTTCCTGCAATCCTTATACCACGTTTTTCTTCATATAACCCAGCTTCTCAGATTAATTGCTCACCATAAAGGTTGAATGAGTATAATGAAAGAATACAACCCTGTTGCACAACTTCCTTAATTTTAAATAATTCAGTGTTCCCATGTTCTGTTTGAACAATTGCTTCTTGGTCCAGGTACAGATTCCTCATGAGCACAATTAAGTGGTCAGGAATACGCATACTGTGCAATGTTTTCCATAGCTTGTCGTGATCCACACAATCGAAAGCTTTGCTCAGTCTAAAGCACAGGTAAACATCTTTATGATAGTCCCTGCTTTCAGCCAAGATCCATCAGACATCCATAATGATATCCCTCATTCCACAGACTCTTCTGAATCCAGCTCTAACCTCTGGGTGTTCTCTGTCAGTATATGCTTACAAGAGTTTCTGTATTACATTTAGTAAAATGTAATTGCATGGAATATCAAAGAGATTGTCCACTGATGTCAGCATTCCTTTGGGTCATCTCTTTTTGGAATGAGTACAAATACAGATGTTTTTCAATCAGTCGGCCAGATGGTTGTCTTCCAAATTTCTTGGCAGAGATGAATGAGTGCCTCCTGTGCTGCCTCACTTTCTTGAAA
>NW_006408711.1:890908-899597 GCF_000296735.1 Chrysochloris asiatica
AGTCGCTGGAGAAAGATATCATATTTTGTAAGCTGAAGGGTCAGAGCAAAAAAGGAAGACCCCCAATCATTGATGGACTCAAGCGTGGCAGCGGTAATGTGGTTGGCTCATGATCAAGCAGTATTTCATTCTGCTGTGCATAAGGCCACTGTGAGTTGGTACAAACTCGATGGCACCTAACAACAACAACAAATTGAGGGTCGGCTCCACAGTCTGCCCCTGTCCTTGTTTTGACTGATGATATGGAGCTTTTCCATCTTCTCTTTCTGCAGATGTAGTCAATTTGATTTCTATGTATTCCATCTGGTGAGGTCCATGCGTATAGTTGTTTCTTATGCTGTCTAAAGAAGCTATTTCAAATGTACAAATCATTGGTTTTGCATAATTCTATCATGCGTTCTCCAGCATCATTTCTATCACTAAGGCCATATTTTCCAACTACTGATCCTTCCTCTTTGCTCCCAACCTTTGCATTTCTATCACTAGTAATGATCACTACATCCTGCTTGCATGTTCAATCAATATTAGATTGAAGAAGTTGGTAGAATTCTTCTATTTCATCCTCACTGACTTTAGTGGTTGGTGCATAAATTTGAATAATAGTGGTATTAACTGGGCTTCCCTGTAGGCGCATTGGTATTATCCTATCACAGACAGTGTTGTACCTCATGACTGATCTGGATATGTTCTTTTTGACAATGAATGCAACCCCATGCCTCTTCAATTTGTCATTTCCAGCATAGTAAAGCACGTGGTCATCAGATTCAAAGTGGCCAATAGCAGTCTATTTCAGCTCACTAATGCCTAACATATTGATGTTTATGCACTCCATTTCATTTTTTACAACTTCCAATTTTGCAAGATTTATACTTTATGCATTCCATTTTCTGATTTTCTGTGTATGTTTACAGCTTTTTCTTTTTATTTTGAGTGTTGCCCCATCAGCAAATGGAAGTTCCAAGGGCTTCTCTCCCATGGGCTATTCTCCATTCTCACCATCACGGCCAACTCTACTTTGAGGAGACATCTCTTCCCCAGTTGCATTTTTAATACCTTCTAATCTGAGCAGCTCATTTTCTGTCACTGTATCTGACAGTGTTTCTCTGCTATTCATAAGATTTTCATTGAATAAATATTTGGATGTAGTTCGCCACTCCTTCTTCCTTGTTTGTCTTCGTTGGGAAGCTCATTTGAAACCTGTATGCCATGGGTGACCCTGCTGGTATTTAAAATACTGGTGGTTAGCTTTCAGAATCACAGCAACTCACAAGGCACAACAGTCAGACAGACTGACACACGAGTGTTGGAGAGGATGATAGTCAATCACAAAATGGAAAATATTGCATGAAACCAGTGTTGTAAAATGTTAAGAAGTGGTTTCTTGATAAAATAAACAATCGATTATGATTATGCGAGGTAGAGGGGAAGGAAAATTATTCACAGGCCATAGTGTAGACACATAACAATATAGGTGACATGGTATGCAGTATACAATAGAGGAAGGTTTGTAGAAGAAAGATGAAAGTAATGGTAGACATGGTGATAATGCAATAGTTAAAGTGGACAGAAGCAAGTACTTGTTAACTATTGATTTGTGGAGAGGATTGAAATCATTGTCAGGAAACAAAGTATGTTTTTTGTTGGTTGTAAAACTGATAATTTGCTCTGTAAGCTTGTACTCAATTAATTATAAAACATGTTTCAAAAACTGCTATTTTTATTTGTTTAAATTCAGGCATAACTTAATAAAATTATTCAGTTTTAGAGACACTGCAATTCTGTATGCTGTCTTTTAATATACTTAATAGTTGCTTTATTAAATAAAGTATATCTAATATATGGCCTTCTTTTACTTCTTATAATTGAGTAAAATATAACTAGCTAATATAGATGAAATTTTACTATTTAGAGCATAGTACTCTATACTCTAGATAAAGTCCAGGTGGGGAAAAGTATATAATACACTTCACCAGCTAGAATTTGGTATGGTCTAGTGTAGAAAACCCAATGCAGTGCACTTCTGTTCTGCATATTTAGAGTTGTCATGAGTCAGAATTGAGTCAACAACAACTAATTGCAAGAATGACAGTATTTAAAACACATTTACTCTGAAGTCAGATTTGTTTAAGTGTCAAAGCTACATCTATGAGTCAACTTTCTGAGCTACTGTCCCTCCACCCCCATAGGAAAATAAGAAGATAATAATAATGGTAACTTTATCATTGCATGGAGCATGAAAAAGAATCTATTAGTTGATACAGGGGGAAAAAAACATTTAGAACCTATCATATAGATGGACTGAAGAAATGTTAATAAATTCTGGTTATCGGTGCAGTTTAGATTTTCTGGAAATCAGATTCTGTAGAAGTAGTTTGACTATTATGCAGATACAACCATGACCTCAATTATCTCCATGAGGAGCTTTGAAATGGAGTGATATTTCAGAATTTTTCTGTGTTACATCTAGGGGATTATGCCTTTATACACCTACATGGACCACTTATTGGATGCCAACTGCTATGGGCTGGGGACATATCCTTGGATTAGGTAACTATGTCTTGCTTAGGACAAAGTAAGAAAGGTTAGTCACTCACTTGAACTCTGAACAGCTGGATAAATAATTTTTAAAGATCTGAAGAGGAGCTTGGATAAGAAGGGACAACGGTTGCTTTACAGAATTCACTATACCTATTACTGTTGTTGTTGTTGCTACTTACCTAAAAAATAAATCATGTTGTGATAAGCTTTCTAAATGTAAATTCAATAAAGTCAACTTTGAACAGCAAGGAGAGAGAAGATGTCTTATTTTCATTTCTGTCTTTTTATCATTTTTATTTAGTGCTCATTTTCTCTATCTGCTCCTACAAATGCCATCGGTGTGCAAGAAATCAGACATGCTTTATTCTGGTTCTCATATATTTACTCAGCAGGAACCTTTTGTTTTAGATACCATTTGGAATCATTTTCTTTCTAGTAATCATAAAAATTGTAGTTTATTGAACTTTTTCTGTGAATTTTTACTTTTCGTATAGAAAAATAGCTATAATTTCTTTGAGATCAAAGTCAGCATGTGACTGAATACAAGTAAACTTTTAAAACATTCCAAACATACAAAGTAGGCTCATTGATAAAAAGTTTCCAAATGAATATAGATATTAAATAACTGTATAGATTATTAAGGCGTCCTGGTGTGGCATTGTGGGTTAAAGAACTGGACTGCAAAGTCAGTTTGAACCACAAGGTTGGTGGTTCAAGCTCAGCAGCTACTCCTCAGAAACCCTATATAGGATTGCTATGGGTCAGAACCAACTCGACTGCACTTAACAACAAGTTAGATTATTAAAAATTATTTATATAATTATTACATTTAAAATATGAAATGAGACATCACTTAAAGTTTAACTTTAAAAACATAAAGTTGCATTAGGATTTTCTTTATTATAGTCAAAATTACATGAACTGGATTTTAATACTTAGTATTTCTGTTGATAATTACCCTTCATATTATGCAATATTTGAGCAGTGCATCTATTTATTTAGAAAGGAATGTTTTATTAGTATCTATTATTTTATTTGTACATAAGGTCACTATGTACAAATAAACTTGATGGCACCTAACAACAACAACAATTATTTTATTTATTTTGATAAGTATATATGCAACAAATCATTTGTCATTTCAACATTCTTCACATATACAATTCAGTAACTTTAACTATTGTGCTGTTCAGTCATCATCGTTATCTGTTACCAAAATCTCCCATTTTCATTAGAAGTTCATAGTCCACTAAGCAATGCCTCTATATTCATTTACTGATTCATAGCTAAATGATTTCCTTAAACAGCACGATTTATTCATATACGTACACACCCTTATACATCAACACACATTTATTTATATACAAAACTAGCAAAAGGAATGAAGTAATGAATTAAATAAAAGCTCAATTTTATTTAATTCTTTTAAATATTTCAAGATTTCTTCATTGTTAAATCAGTGAGCAATTAAGCATCTATTGGTCCAAGTATGAGGTTTTTTTTTGTTTTTTGTTTGTACATAGAGTAATAATTTTAGACACATAGCAAACACAGAAGTCACTTTTTGAGTAAATCAATTCAGCCCCTTCTAAAAAAACAAACAAATAGCAATTAGATTGAGAAATTAGACTTACATAATTGAGAGTTTCTATATAGAAAAGTTGCATTACATGTGCTTAGTGAATGGCCTTTAGAAAAACCACCATCTCAGATCAAATCTCAGCCATCTCACTGCTCAGTTTGTGAATTCAAGAAGGTTATTTCTACACTGCTCAGTTTGTGAATTCAAGAAGGTTATTTCTATTTAGTAAATTTATCTTCATCTGAAAAATGAGGACAAGATCCAATTTGTCAACCTTACATGATTTTAAGAGGTTGAAATAAATGATGTTTGTAAAAGACATTATGTTTTCTGCCATAAAAATTTAGAATAAATCGCAGATGAATGGTGAGTTCCACTGTTTGCAAGTTGACAGAGAACATTAATACAACTTTAGCCCTTATAACTTTGTGTGTGTTCTGTGTCAGGAATGATATTGACACTCAATTATGTTGTGTAAACATGTTTCATTTTTAGAATTTACTCCACAGAAACAGGAGATGGAAGGACTAAAGCTTTGTGTGATAGGTATTGAACTGTTATACTATGTGTCTCTTTCTCTTTTATACAGAGCATTCAGTGCTGAAATATTGAAGTGTAGTCAATTGAAATTCATAGTATTATAAATATATATAAATGTGAGATGCACATTGTCATTTCTCTCAAGTGTTTAATTATTTGTGGAAATTAAGACAAGTCTCTTGTCACATTCTAAATAAATGAGTAATATGAACTATGAATTGAAACTGACTCAATAGTACATAACAACAATAACAATATACAAATACACTTTGGAGACAAGAACAGTCCACAGAATAATAGAAAATTTAATCCAGCTTCTACTAGGCATTTACCATATTTGATCACTTACAAAAGCCTCAAATTAAAAAAGAAAAAAAAAATCTTATTCTATAAAATCTAATTCATTTTGAACCCTATAAAATTAAATAACCCACTCTATTTTTCTCTTTTTATTTAGACAGGTGTACCTTTCTTATTTCAATTCATTAATTTGGTATAATGAAGTTTTCCAGTTATCATTATTTACATTTTACTTTTCAAACATCTTCATGTCATATAGCAGAAATAGTCAGGTATTGTTTGAATTCACTTTATCCTCTTTCCTTCACTGTTGAACATTTTAAATAACACTTTCTACAGAAGTTCTGCAGCAGGAAGCTTAATAGAGATGCTGTTTCCATAACAACAAATAGGATTCCAACAAAAACACAATGCTCAGTGGTTACTGTTCCTCACAGCAGGTAAAAGCAGTTATTCAAAATTACAAGCAGCATGACATTGAAAAAATAAATTAAAGCAAAGGGTGCTAAGAGTTCTGTTCCATATTTAGTAAATGTTTAACT
Source organism: Chrysochloris asiatica (assembly GCF_000296735.1). Taxonomy (NCBI): domain Eukaryota; kingdom Metazoa; phylum Chordata; class Mammalia; order Afrosoricida; family Chrysochloridae; genus Chrysochloris; species Chrysochloris asiatica. The sequence continues at coordinate 896,411 of NW_006408711.1, forward strand.
CATAAATGCTTGAGGGGCCAACTGTAGGATCTCACTCTATGCAATATTCCTGCTCAACTCATGACCTGAAGATAAATAATAGTCATGGACATTCATTTTTCAGATACTAAGAGTATTGTGAAGCAAGAAAAGGCAATAAGGTAATAAATTCACATTAGATAATATTTGTGTGTAATTTCAATTTTCATTGCTAAAAATATTTATGCAATACCAAAATTACTTTTTAATTTAATTTTGCTATTTTAATTTAATTTATTTGAAAATCAAATATATATCTAAGAATAGGAAACATTTCCAGAAGAATTTGCAAGGTGTTGTATAGTAAGGTAGAAAACATAATGTGACCTGGAAGACTGCAGGTTTTCAATAGATTCTTCGGATACGCCTTATTAATACATGATTCTATATTTTGTTCTCTATGCATGTTCATTTTTTTAAATGAACTTTTGAGTATTTGTAGCTTCATTTTCCTCAATAGAAGAATGCTATTGTTTCTGTTATTAGATATTTTTTAATTAGTCACAACTCATGGCCATACCTTGTACTATGGAATTAAACACTGCTCAGTCCAGCACCATCCCAATGAACAGTTGCAGATCAAACTATAGTGATGCATTACATTTTTCTTTGGCAATACTAGAAAATAAATAACCAGACCATTCTTCTTAGTCTGTTTTAACCTGGAAACTCCACTAAAACGATTGCAGCATCATAGCAATATGCAAATAGATTTACTTGATCATTATTTTCAGTTTAATTTGTTGGTTCTGCAGTATAATGCACTGGACTGAAAAGTCAGTTTGAACCACAAGGTCAGTTAGTGGCTCAAACTCACCACTGCTTTTTAGAATCCCTATATAGGGTCGCTGAAGTCCTGGTGTGGTACTGTGGGTTAATGTGCCAGACTGCAAAGCCATTTGAACTGCAAGGTTGGTGGTTCAAGCTCACCAGCTGCTCCTTGGAAACCCTATACAGGGTCGCTATGGGTCGGAATCGACTCAACGACACTTAGCAACAACAACATATAGGATTGCTGTGAGTTGAAACAGACTGAATTGCACATAACAATATCAATAATGCAATATGAATAATATAAAATAATAATATTAATTTTAAAATGTAATTGTAAAAGCATGGTGGTAGTGGTGGTAGCTGTGTGTTGTCAAATTGTTTCCTATTCATAGCAACTCTGTAGAAGATTTCTGATACTGTAAACCTGTATGGGACCAGAAAGTCTCATCTTTCTCACACAAAGTGGCTGAAGGATTTGGACTGCTGATCTTGAGGTTAGTAGCCCAACTCATAACACACTATGCCACCAGTGCTCCTATAAAACTATGGTATAGTCAATATATTTTAAGTAGGATTTTTTTTTTTTTTAATATCAAATTCATAAAAATAACCTAATGATAAATCTAGGAAAGAATTTATATTTAACAAATCAAAACATCAATTTCCTGAGAATTCCCTTTGTTTTTCATTCCTGTTTAGAAGTAATGAAGCTCTATTAATAATTTCAGGAAATCATAATTATTAAACTTCAAGTATGCCTTTCCATTTGCACACAGCTCAAATTGGCTGTTGTTTCTTTTTCAAAAGATGGTACTAATTTAGAGATTAAAATTTCTTTCTTTATGTTATCTATTTACTAGTAAAAAATAAAGATGTTACCAGATGCTCTGTTTCTTGTTTTCTTTTTCTTTAAAATGAGGACTTAATTAGTTACCGTCTGTATGGTAATGGCTATCAATAATACATTAAGTCATTCTTATAATATTACAAAGATTTTATCTCTTTAATTTTTTTACAGTATTTATTTTATGCCTTGATATAATGGACCACAATTCTATTTGTATTTAAGATTCACTAAACTATTTTCCTTCAAAATATGAATTTCATTCTTTCATTTGTGAATCCTTGGAATACCCAAATTACCTTACTTTAAAAAGCATGTAATGAATCAGCAATTACTGAAAACAATGGGCAAATATGATGAGTAAACATCAGAACTCAAGTGGAAAGTAAATGGTAGTGCTGTCACAATTGTGTAAACACAATTCTAAGAGGGTCTCTGTAATTTCCACCTCATGGTATTCAAACCTTTCTATAATGTCCTTCTATTAAGTACAGTCAGATTCTTGTACTCACTCCACACTTATAAATATTAAAAACTTAAAGGAATGTGTAGATAAAATTTAATTCACTATCATCAATTGCTGAGCTGAAGAAAAAAAAATACAAAATCAGGAGGGGCAAAGTATGAACTTGAGTGTATCCTACTTGAATTTAGAGACTATCTAAGGACAGATTTGATGCATTAGACAATAATGACTGAGGACTAAAAGAATTGTGCAATTGCATTAAGAACATCATACAAGAAATAAGCAAAAGTTGATTAAAAAGACCAAAATGGATGTCAGAATAGACTCTGAAACTTATTCCTTAATGTAGAGAAGTTAAAGGAACCAGAAGAAATGATGACATTAAAAAAGTTAAACAAACATTTCAAAGGTCAGTTTGAGAAGACAAAGTAAATTATTATACTGAAATTTGAAAAGACCAGGAATTAGGAAATCAAGAGAGAACAGACTCAATATTTCTCAAGGTGAAAGAATTGAAGGAAAAAAACAAAAAACAAACCTTCAGCTGAAATATTGTAGAACTCTGTGGGCTAAACAAAGAATGATTCCAAGAAATAGCAAAAGAAGATATAAGGAATAGACAGAGTCACTGAACCAAAATGAATGAATCAAATCGATGTTCAACCATTACAAAAGGTAGTATATGACCAAGATCAAGTGTATTAAAAGAAGATGTTGAAGCTTAACTAATGGTCTTAGTGACAAAGAGTCTAATATTTGATTGAATGTAAATTAAAATAGTTCAAGAAGCTGATGCAGTCCTATAGGCACTCAATGGTTTATCGCAAGAAATATGGAAGAGAGCTACATGGTCAAACAATTGAAAAAAATGCATACTTGTATCCATTCCAAAGAAAAGTTACACAATATGCAAAGGAAATAATAGAGCAATTTCATTTATAACAAATGTAAATAAGTTGTTCTAAAGATAATATAAAAAATGAATACAACTATGGTTCAAAAGGTTGTTGTTTTTGTTAGGTGCCATCAAGTCAATACCGATTCATAGTGACCTTATGCACAACAGAACGAAACACTGACCGATC
>NW_006408711.1:906972-908219 GCF_000296735.1 Chrysochloris asiatica
AGCATTCCATAATGCATTCTCCAGTATCATTTCTATCACCAAGGCTCAACAGGTAGCTTCCAGAAATTCCAGCCAGATTCAAAAGATCATGTAGAGTTAGTGATACTATTGCTGATGTCAGATGGATTTTGGCTAAAACTCAGAATACCAGAAAAAGTTTGCTTGTGCTTTATTGATTATGCAAAGGCTTTCAACTGTGTGAATCATAAAAAAAAATATACGGGTAACATTGCAAATATGAAAATTCCAAAACAATTATGTTCATGGGGAATCTGTACATAGACCAAGAGGCAGCCATACAAACAGAACAAGGAGATACTGAGTTGTCATTTCAATTAGAAAAATATGCATCTGTTTTGCATTCTTTCATCATACTTATTCAGTCTGTATGCTAAGCAAGTATTTTGATAAGCTGGGATATATGAAGAATCATATGGCATCAGGATTAGAAGAAAGTTTATTAACAGCCTGTGACATGCAGATGGCTCAAACTTGTTTACTGAAAGCAAAGAGGACTTGAGGCACTTGAGTGACCCTACTGGCATTTGAAACTCTAGTAGTATACCTTCCAGCGTTGCATAACAACATATACATCATTATAATATAACAAATTACAGACTGCCAGACTAATATAACTACTGAGGACCAAAGTGTAGGGAGATCTTAAGCAGTGTAAAAATTTATGACATCAAACCGATAGAAGACACAATAACCTGGTCCAATACAACTCTCTAATTCTTTTCTCATCCATTTGGCCATTGAAAAAGTATAATATATGACTATCATATTGACTAATAACTGAAAAATAGTTTTTTGGTTTTTTTTAAAGATGAACTATTATAAAATGCCAGAGGAAGTTGTTATCTTACATTACGAACAAAACCCTACTACCAGTAAAGCTCTTGATAAATCTATTCTTTTCTATCATCCTGATGTTGTCTTGATGTCATAGTCCTTGTGCTGTAGAATTCGCAATGAACGTCTAACAACAAGGTTGGTGGTTTAAACACACCAACTGCTCCTCAGAAATCCATTTCAGGGTGGCTAGGAGTCAGAATTGACTTGATGACACTTAACAACAACATAGATTTATCCAGTATATATTTACTAAATAGATCAAATCTGTGTAAAAAGTTGCTGGGTTTGTGGGCAACCAAAATGTGTTTAAAGAAGGATTTCTGCTCTCATGAGTTCTTAAATTGTTAAGTGCCATCAAGTTTATTTTGTCTCATAGCAACCCTGTATAG
>NW_006408711.1:909319-913777 GCF_000296735.1 Chrysochloris asiatica
ACAAATGAAAATTCTCAAATTAGCAACAAATCTCTGAAAAAATTAAGTATGCTTAATCAAGTCCATCATTTAGTTACTGTAGAGATACAGATGTTTCCAAAAAGCATGAACAATGCTACTTCTCATGGCAAACTTGTTCTGGCTATCATTGCTGACATTCTCTGTGCCTTGCTTAAGAAGCATACTGCTGTATATTCAAGTAATACAATAATGTGAATACCCCTGGAAACAATCTCAGTTTGGACATTTCATAACTGCACTCAAGCAGATAATTAGGCAATTGCTCTTGTTGTTGTTAAGTACCATCGAGTCAAGTTCTGCTCAGATATCCTGTATAGGGTTACTGAGGCTATATGTTTTTCTCCCACATAAAGGTGGTGTGAACAAACCTCCAAACTTTTGGTTTGCAGTCCAGTGCTTATCATATGGAGTCACTACACTCCCAATTAGGCAATTAGAGCTATTAAACATTGATAAATCATCAGCTCTAGATAAATTATATCTCTGATTTCTAGGAGAAGAGCAAGTAAAAATTAGAAGGTCTCCAAGGAATCTCTTCACTCTCCTCCTGAGGAATAAAAGTTGTGCCCAAGGGACAAAGGTAGGATGCTGACTATTCTATCATCACCATCAGAATTCAAGAATGGATCAGAGGAGGATTTGCTTAGAATGTGAAATCTTAATGTTATTTTCAGGGTTATATTGAACTCATTAATAAGGTGAAATTAACTTTGCAAAATACATAATTGGGTAAAAGCATGAGATGGAAATAAAACAATGGGACTAATGATTTAATTTCTGAAAAGCAGCTGATGCCTTGGCTCATATCATAAGCAAGCTAAGAAGCATAGCAAGTAAAAGAGGTTATTAACATTTTATCTTAAATGTGTGGAAAACATTAGTTAAATTGAATTTTCCAAGACGATTGTACAAATTAAGAAGAGAGACAACCCTGCTAGCCCTTGACTCCCTGATGTACATGTTAAATTTACAATGACAACAAATGACTTAAAATTATTGCAGTTTCCCACATTAACAAATGTAATGGTTGAGACTGATGCAAGAGAATATTGGGATACTATTTTGGATTATGTTAAAAATTACTTAGGAGTTGACAGATGGTGCATACATTCAGATGTTGAGAAAGGTAAGAAGGCAATGAAGTTGCGTACCAAAAATAATTACAGTGTCTTAAGCCTCAAATTCAGTGTAATTGTGGTTGTAGATTAGGCAAAATAATTTAATTTAATATTCTTAATGTTTGTCAAAAGTGTGAGAAACAAAATCTGGAGGTGTAGATAGAGTTTGAAATCATAAGTAAAGTTACTGCAGAATACTTTCTGCTTTTAATCACTAGAGAATTCAGGCAATATATATTTATTGATGTTAAATGAATTAAAGTGTGTCATTGAAGACTTTGTAGGCTTGTCATTAACAGAACATTAGCTCATATTAAAAAAAGAAGTGAAAACCACCAACTATTGAACTCTGTTTGAGCATGTTATAAGAATTATAAGAATAATTATAAGAATATATAGTTATAAGAATAATTATAAATATAATAATAATAATTATTATTATTATTATAAGAAGAATTAAAAGAATACTAATGGTTTGAGTGATGGGGTAAGTAAGGTTGACCCAGAAAAATAAAAGAATATCACATTTGAACACATGTAAATATGGTACCTTGAATTACTTGATACAGTGACATGGAGAGACAGAGCAGCTACAGGATATACACTCATGGACTGGGGCAGAGGCCAAGGGTCCACCTGGCTGAGAAGCCAAAGACAAGAGCAAAGTGTGTCTGCAGTATGACAGACAAAAGGCATGCCTAACAGGAGAATTACTGCATCCTGGGTTTTTGTGATCCAGGATTATATACACTGTTTACTTCCCTAATAAGTCCCATAATCGTGAGTATTGTTATGAGTTTTGTATTGCAATTTCAATGGGTTATAGAACTCAAATGTTAATCAGAGAGTGCTGGGGGAGGGATGGCAGATGTCAAAATAGGGTAAAAAATGTTGTAGCTTGGAAGCATGTCTTACCTCTGCTTCATAGGAATTGTGGATTTTAAGTTTTATTATTTTTTCCCCTTCCAATGAAGAAGGGTCCACATGGCTTTTTCAGTAAAGAGGAAACATTAATCATACATGCAGATTAATTGATACTGAATACCTATCAAAAAGATTTGGTAAACTCTAAGACCAATATTTTGGGGAAATATTGACAGAAAGAAATTGTACATGGAGTAAGATGATATAATTTCATGTTTATCCTTTAAAATTGGTAAAGTAACTATATAATGAGACACATTCATCTCTAAGCTTTAAGGATAGAGAATGAATGTCTTCCATATTTGAACCAATTGAAACACATATCGAAAGGGATGACATACCCAAGGAATTCATTACATATACAATATAAACAATAGTTACAGAAGAAAATAATTGGTAGAATTTAATAAGTAACTACAATGTCTGTCATTATTGTTAAGTGCTGTTGAGTTGGTTCCAACTCTTAGCAACCTTGAATAGGGTTCTGAGGAGTGGCTGGTGAGCTTGAATCACTGACCTTATGGTTCAAACTGACCTTGCAGTCCAGTACTTTAGCCCACAGACCACACCAGGACTCCTAATGATTACGATGAGTAGAATAAAATGCAGATAATAGATATTTAAAAGAAGGCAATTAAAAGTTTCTCATAATTTCGTTTTGTCAAAGACAAACTACCTCAAAAAATTAACTTGAAGGAGGCAGGGCTTAATGGAGGAATAGGTAGGAATGCTGGGCAGACCTAAGCCACTAACAACCTGTAATTCTGAATGAAACAGGTTCAAAAGGTGGTCCTGTAAGTCTGAACGTCATATAAAGAGATAATTAGGAGGATCAAAGATTTACCACAAATGAGTTTTAAGCATTAGTCAAAAAGGGGCTGTTTTCTGATTTGTGATTGCTTTCAAGTCCCAGTGAAGCCATTTTGAATGGAAAGGAGCAGATACAAGGTCAAGTGAGCACACGCATTGCAGAGGTCTGACCAATCATCAGAGATAAAGGTGTGAACATTTTCATTCTTTTATTTTCATTTCTCTACCTATGTCTAGACTGGGGAGCAGAAGGAGTACCTGATGAATGGACATCCACATAGAAGGTTCTACTATAAACACACATGGATCTGCACAGCAAGGGTCACTGGGCACACAATTAAAGAAGGGATTGGGGGAGTCAACTGGAACAGATAAAACAGAAATGTTTTAAACAATGAGTCTGGCTGGCCCTGGGATAGTTCTCACTAGGAGAATGGGCTTGACAGGAGGTAAGAGATGCAACAAAGGAGAAAAAAAATCAAACTCAAAACTTTGAGTGATATCCTAAGGTACAACAAAAACATCTTGATATTTCTCAGGCTTCTTTAAGGACAAGAAGTCAAAAATGGAACACTTAATCCTTACTCTTACTTTGCTACAATTTTTTATCTTATTGTATTTTATTTTATTGGTGATTTTGAACTTTAGTGTGCTGTTTGTTGTAAATGAGTCTTCCTCCAATCCTCATGCCATGTTTTTCTTCATATAACCCAGCTTCTCAGATTATTTGCTCAGCATAAAGGATGAATAAGTATGGTGAAAAATTACAGCCTGTTGCACACCATTCTTAATAAACCATTCAGTGTTCCCATGTTTTATTAGAACAACTGCCTCTTGGTCCATATACAGATTTCTCCTGAGTACAATTAAGTGCTCCAGAATTCTCACACTTCGCAATGTTGTCCATAGCTTGTCATGATCCACACAAACAAAGACCTTTGCATACTTAATAAAACACAGATAAACATTTTTCTGGTATTCTTTGCATTCAGTCAAGATCCATCTGATGTCAGTAATGATATTCTTTATTCTAAGTCCTCTTCTGAATCCAGCTTGAACCTCTGGAAGTTCCCTGTCAATGTATGTTTGCAGTCTTTTATGTATTACATTTAGTAAAACTCACCTGCATGGGGTATCAAAGATATTGTCCGAGGATTTCCGAATTCTAGTGGGTCACCAATATGGATCTCTTCCAATCAGTTGGCCAGATAGTTGTCTTCCAAGGCAAGCTATCAAGGCCCTTCAGGCCAAACCCATTTCCAAGAATGAAACTGAAAGGGAACACATGTGCAAGCTTGTAATCTCATTGATGATCATGTTGGTCCACTTGTTAGTGGAAGTAGGGGAAAGGCAGAAATGAAAACTTGAGATGAGTTCTACCATGTTTCATAGATTCCCATTGACCTTGAAATGAGAAGAGGAAGAGCTGATTGGTCAAAATTTTGTGAGCTTGGGAAATTGTGAGCCCATAAACACTGGCCTAGCCACTGGGGGCTAGAGCTGAAAGTGAATAGTCCAGATGATATGAAGTAGTGGGGAGGTGCAAAAGGATGCTCAAACTTGCAGATAGTACCTATTTGAGCTA
>NW_006408711.1:917627-919049 GCF_000296735.1 Chrysochloris asiatica
TCCTTAGGCTTTGCTCTTCTACACTTTTAAAAAGTCTTGTGCAGCAGATTTGCCTAATGCAATACGTAGTTTGATTTATTGACTGATGCTTTCATGAATGTTGATAGTTGATCCAAGAAGAATAAAATCCTTGACAACTTCAATCTTTTCTCCATTGATAAGAATGTCGTTTATTGGTCAAGTGGTGAGGATTATTATTTTTTCTTTAAATTGAGATGCAATCCTAACCGAAGGCTGTGGTCTTTTTTCTTCATCATAGCAAAGTGGTTACAAATCAGACTACTAATCTCAGGATCAACAGTTCGAAACTACCAGTTGTTCCATAGAAGTGAGATGAAGCTTTCTCTTCCTGTAAAGATTTGCAACCTCAGAAACCCTGTAGAGGGTCAGTGTGAGTTGGAATCAACTCAACAGCACATAACCACCACCATCACCCATAAGTATTTTAAGTCCTGTTAACTTTCAGCAAGTAACCTGCATATCACAGGTTGTTAACAAGTCTTCCTCCAATCCTGATACATGTTTTTCTTCATATAACTTAGCTTCTAGGATTATTTGCTTAGCATACAGTTTGAATAAATATGGTGAAAGAATACAACCCTGTTGCACAACTTTCCTGATTTTAAACCATTCAGTGTTTCCATGTTCTGTTAGAACAGCTGCCACTTGGTCCATGTACAGATTCCTCATGATCATAATTAAGGGTTCAGGAATACTCACACTTTGCAATGTTGTGCATAGCTTGTCATGATACACACAATCAAATGCCTTTGCAGAGTCAATAAAACACAGGTAAACATCTTTCTGGTATTCTCTGTTTTCAGACAAGATCCACTGGACTTCAGCAATGATATCCTTCATTCCACATCCTCTTCTGAATACACCTTGAACTTCTGGAAGTTCTTTGTCAATGTATGCTTGCAGCCATTTTGGTCTTTAGGTTTTAATGTGTCAAATCTCTTCTTCAGATGATCTGTAAATTCAGGTAGGATATATCCAAGGTAATATTTTGGCTCTCATGGATTTTTTTCCTTCATCTTCAGACTGAATTTGCATATGAACAATTGATAAGTCTGTTCCACAATATTCCCCAGGCCTTGCATTGGCTGATTATATGGAGCCTTTCCATCGTTTCTTTCCACAGATGTAGTCAGTTTGATCTCTATGTATTCCATCTGGTGAGGTCCATGTGCATAATTGTCCCTTATGCTGTCTAAAGAAGGTATTTGAAATGAACATATCATTGATTTTGCAGAATTCTCTCATGAGATCCCCAGCATCATTTTTATCACCAAGTCCACATTTTCCAACTACTGATCCTTCCTCTTTGTTCCTAAACTTTGCTTTCCAATCACCAGTAATAATCAATACATCTTGATTGTATGTTTGATCAATTTCAGATTGAAGAAGTTGGTAGAATTC
>NW_006408711.1:921124-922644 GCF_000296735.1 Chrysochloris asiatica
TATTATTTTGTTATATTAAATTACAGTGTATTTTATTGCCAACACTTAAAATTTTTTTTTACTATCTTGCATTCAATTGTATCTATTTTTACATACTGATATCAATCCATTTTGGACCCTAATTAACAGCTAATATTACACACATAATGCATATCCTAATATGCTCATTTTACATCATTTGTCTTTTAAATTGTTTTCTTATGCTAAATTCTTAAAATCACCTCCCAATTGATTGCTGTTTTCTGATCTTATTATCTCTTAAACCAGTAGCTAGAATAATCACATAAAAATATCCAGATCACACTTTTTCTTTTTATACAACCTTCTATTGGCTCACTAGTTCACTAGGACAAGCATTGGATTGCACACCACAACGTGGGCAATTCAAACCCACCAGCTGTTCCCTGGAAACCATAGACATGGTTCCTAAGTGTTGGAACCAACTGGACAACAACAACATCAAAAGTCAAACTACTGTGTCACAGAGGTTTAAGTTAACTTAAACTTGGTTGAAGTACACACCTGCCCCAGAATTGTTCGATCTACTTATTGTTTTCTCTACTTCATGTTTACATTATTCATTCCTCAATTCCTTAATATTTTTTCCTTAAATGCTACCTTAACTAAGACATCTTATCTGAGTAACAGTATTCAGAATGAAGTCTTATTCAAAAGAAACTCTTTAAGGGCAGATGGAGTCCTGGTGTGGCATAGTGGGTCAATGTGCTGGACTATCAGTTTGGTTTGAACCACAGGTTGATGGTTCAAGTTCATCAGCTGCTCCTTGGAAACCATATACAGAATCGCTATGAGTTGGAACCTACATGATGGCACTTAACATCAACAACAAGAGCAGATGAGGTGTCTTTTTCATTTCCTCTCATATACTTGCACCAGAATACATCACACAAAATGAAGGAAATAATAAATGGAAAGAATGGCCATTGAGTTCAATTTTGCAAATACATTGTATGTCACATATGAATTGTGTACCTGCACCCAATGTAGATAGAGAGGGTGTTGATGGTGCCAGCAAGTCATTTCCAACTCATAGCAACATGAGTACAACAAAACTAAACTCTATCCAGTCCTGCACCATCCTTACAATTGTTGTAACTGAAGACCACTGCTGCTGACAGTGCACCAGTGTATTGAAAAAGAGTAAGTCACCATGTTTTTGCACTGATCTTCTACATTACCAAGCATGATGTCGTTCTCTGGGTACTGGTCCATCATGAAAATATGTCTGAAGTGTTAGTATAAGTCAAACCATCTTGATTTCTAAGAAATATTCTGACAGTACAACTTACGACACAGATTTATTTATTCTTCTAGCAATCCATGATAACTTTAATATTCTTCTCCAATACCATAACTCAAATGCATAAATTCTTCTACAGTTTTCCTTATAATATATGCAACTTTCACATTATATGAAGCTATTGAAAATACAATGACTTGGGTCAAGTGTGCTTTAGTTGTCAAACTGACATCTTTTCTCTTGAACACCTTAAAGAAGT
>NW_006408711.1:923514-924907 GCF_000296735.1 Chrysochloris asiatica
CACCTAATAAAGTGTAGATGGTAGATACAAGTAAAATGAAATCTTTGACAACTTCAATTTTTTCTCCATTTATCATGATTTTATTAATTGGACCAGAGGTGAAGATTTTTCTTTACATTTTGAGGTTCAACCCACATTGAAGGCCTTAGTATTTGATCTTTATCAGTAAATATTTATGTCCTCTTCTCTTTTAGCAACTAGGGTCCTATCAACTACACATTATAGGCTGTTAATAAACCTTTCCTTCAATCCTGTTGCCCCATTCTCCTTTGTATAATCTAGCCTCCCAGATTAATTGCTTGACATACAGAGTGTATAGCTATGGTGAAAGAATACAACCCTTGGAGCACTCATTTCCTGATTTTAAACTATTCACTATCCCCTTGTTCGGTTTGAACTTGACATTGTGTCACACAACAACAAGTGCACGAAGTAGAGACTTTTTCTTCCAAGGTTGCTTGAACCAGCACCAGTTTTTCAACATAAAAATCAAAGCACATGCAAGGTTACAGCTTCTCCCTCATTCCACAAAATGCAGGCATGCGCTTTTAGAAGTAAATTGACCCTGATTGCTTTTTCTCATCTGCACAATAGTAATTATGTATTTCATTTCAATTGGTTGTATAATGAACATATTAAGCCGTTTGTCTAAGTGAGTCTACTTATTTTAAATTTCTTGTTTTTAGTTGTTCTCATTTCTAATAAGAATTAGCAGTAATCCATTTTATTATTACAGATGCTATCTTTCCCAGATCAAGTTTGCACTGTATTTTAGTTAATCTGGACTAAATTAAAGTTAAGCAGAATAACAAAATAAATCAGAAATTTATTATATTTTCCCAAACTTAAAAAAAAAAAAATGTGTATTTCTTAAAGGAAATTCTAAATATAAATGTTAAGATATCACACATTATATTTAACAGATTTTGAATCCAAAAGGATCATAAAAAATTTGACTTCTATATTTATTCAGTGAAGCTGTAATCTTCTCAAATTATATGATTTAAATACTTTTGTTTGTCACCCAAATGATATCTTTGTTGTTAAGTGCCATCGAGTCTATTCTGATCCATAGTGACCCTGTATATGGTTTCCAAGGAGCAACTAGTTGAGCAACTCAAGTTTCCAGTGAGCTTGAACCACTGACCTTGAAGTTCAAACCACTCTGCAATCTGACACATTAGCCCACAGAGCCACACCAGGATTCCCATCCAAATGATAGAAATGTTGAATTAACAAAATATTTATCTTAATTTCAATCTTCTTCACAAGGAAATTATGAGGTTATTAAAAATCATGAAAACTGTGAACACTTAATTCTTTAAATGCAATTTCTTTACCTTATTCACTAGACTGCATACAATTTAAATATCATTTCCAGTCTTTTTTTTTT
>NW_006408711.1:925394-926411 GCF_000296735.1 Chrysochloris asiatica
GTTACTGTTTGTTGTTAAGTGACATCGAGTCAATTCTGACTCATAAGCAACCTAGTATAGGGTTTTCAAGGAGTGCCTGATAGGTTTGAACCACCAACATCATGGTTAGCAGTCCAGTGCTTAATACAGCACTACACCAAGACTCTGTAAACACAATATTTATTATTAAAATAGGATTTAGTGAATATTGTCACCTAGTAAAAGTAAATGTATGCTTCCATTTCCCTCATATGATTACCTCAAAATTTTGCACTGTTTCAAGAATTGTTTCTGAACAATAAATAGCAGTTGCTTGGTCTTTATACATACAAAGTTTCTTATGTAATTCAGGGTATCTCTGAACATGCATTCTTTAATGTAAATGATTGCATGGGCTACTTAGTAAAAACATAATTGAACACTGCTTACTGTGAAACTTAACTGAAATTTATCAGTAATTCTAAGGTTTTTTTTAAAGTACATCTGAAATCTATGTTCTGACCTTCAAAATATAGGCTTCCTGTTCTTATTCAAATTGGCATTGAATTCCAGCAGCAACCAGAATTTGTGATGAATTAAAGCCACTTACTCTTTATGTAAAATTAATTGTTTTTGGAGACAGTATTAATTGTATTCAATGATCTCTCTTTTTAAAAAATCAGCAAAATAAAGTTACTTGAAAATGATCATTCTGAATTGTAGTCTAAAGAGGCCCACCACATCTTAACAGAATACTGCCAAAATAACCTAAGAATATTGGATTAGCCTAAGCAGTCTCATACATTATGTTGTTGTTAAGTGCTTTCAGTCAATTCTGACTCAGAATGACCCTGCATAGGGTTTACAATGAGCAGCTGGTGAGTGAACAGCCATACTCCTATGCTTTTAATGATAAGTCAAGATTTATAAAGGTTTGGGCATAAGAAACCAAGGAAAATTAGAAATTTAAATTGTCTTTCATGAGATCTCTAAGACATATAATTAAGAATGACTAACCTCAGGATTGGAGGAAGACTCATTAACAACCTGCGATATGCA
>NW_006408711.1:927526-928181 GCF_000296735.1 Chrysochloris asiatica
GTCTAGTCCCCAGTTGCTCTATCTCTCCACATCATCGTCTCTGCCTCCATCTTTGGTGACATTGCTTCTCTGGGTAGGATCCTGCTCTCTGCTTTTCTTCCTTGAGGGTCTCAGGGAACTCTGCTCCTAGACTATAAAGTTAATCACTCCATCTTTGATACAAAATGTCTACCTTTACATTTCCAACACTCACAATCAGTCCTGATAACAATTATTCACTATTATATCACAAGAAACCTATCCGCATTTCCTTTCATCAGTTCCTCATGGACAGAGTGGGTACTACTCGGTGGAGATACTACCTTCCTCCAGGTCCTCTAGATCTAGATTCCCTCTTGAAAGTTTGTAAGCCAGTCACTTCTTGCCTTTGAAGCCCCCCAATTTTGGGTAACCAATGTCCAATTTGCTCATCCCTGTCTACTACGTGTATGGAGTGGGTGGGAATGATCTTTGCTGTAAAGATTTGTTCCCTCATTTGAGCTACTGCATCCATAGGTGTAGATCAAGTTCATCAAATGGTATCAGATTACTCTCTTATTTTCCCTCTTCATTCTTCTTCTAGCTGAGCTCTGATCATCTAGTCATGAAGCCAGGTCAAGTGGGTATTATCTGCAAGTGTGGGTATTCTTGTGCAGCTGGATGCTTCACTCTCCAC
>NW_006408711.1:929142-930465 GCF_000296735.1 Chrysochloris asiatica
CCCATTTTAGGTATTCCAATCAGTTATAGGCAGAAGACAGACTTACAAGCTTTCTATAATGATATTTCTGGAAATTCCTTTCTCTCCCCGTCAAGTGTCTATTTTACAATGGTATGCCAGGGAAACCAAGATTCATAAGACAGCCAAGCATTTTAATATCAATTCCTGTATTCCAGAGACCTGTTGTTCCAAGGTTGTGCATACATCATTATTTACCTCTGTCCCACTTAGCCCATTCAAACCTGCCTAGCTGTTCTCCCATCTGCTTTGTTCATCCATTCCCCTTCCCCTTCTTGTATATTTCCCCCCTCTTTAGCACCCAAACTATCCTGTCTCTATTCCCTACCCTGTGCTCCACCTTACCCTCTCTCCCTTCACCTCACCCTGCACATCCCAGTAGCCAGCAAATAATCCTCCCCTTTTATTGTGGGTTCTATTTTTTAGTCTTATACACTCGTGGTCCTATGAAGTATTTCTCCTTTTGTGACTGACTAATTTCACTCAACATAATGCCCTCAAGTTTCATCCATATTATGTGGTGTCTTGCAGCCTCCTTGTTATTCTTCAAGGTAGAATATTCCATTGTGTGTATGTACCACAGTTTGTTTATCCATTCTTCAGTTAATGGACACTTTGAATGTCTCCATCTTTTTTCTATTGTAAAAAGTGCTTCTATGTATATTGGTGTGCATATATCTACTCATGTTATGGCTCGTATTTCTTGTGGGTAAATACCAAGTAGAGGAATTGCTGGATCACAGGTATTTCTATTTCCAACCTTCTGAGGAAGCACAGAGTGGTTGGACCATTTTGCAGTACCACCAGCAATGAGGGAGCGTCACAGTCTCTCCACATCCCCACCAGCATTTATTGTTCTCTATTTTTTTTAAATCTTTGCTGTTGTAGCAAAGATAAAAAGATAAAAAGATGATATATCATTGATGTGTTGATTTGTATCTCTCTAATGGCATAAGGAGCTCTGGTAGCGTAGTGGTTATGAATCGGGCTGCGAACCTCAGGGTCAGCAGTTCAAAAATACCAGCTGTTCTGTGGGAGAAAGATGAGGTTTTTCTGCTCTTGTAAAGATTTACAGCCTCAGAAACCCTGTACAAGGTCGCTATGTGTCAGAACCAACTCCAAGGCACATAACAACAACAATGGCATTAGGCAAATCTGCTGCATAAGAACTTTTTAAAGTGTTGAAGAGCAAAGATGTCAGCTTGAGGACTGACGTGCACCTGACTCAAACCATGATATTTTGAATAACCTCATATTCATGCAGTAGCTAGACAGTGAATAAGGTAGCCCATAGAAGAATTGATG
>NW_006408711.1:931799-933878 GCF_000296735.1 Chrysochloris asiatica
CATTCTTCCATTTTTGTTGGTCTCTTTTGGTTTCTTGTAGTAGTGTTTTGTAGTTTTCTTTATATAAGTCCTTTGTTTCTCTGGTTACATTTCTTCCTAGATATTTCATCCTTTGGGTGGTATTGCTTTCCTAATGTCGTTTTCAATGCTGTCATTTTTGGTATAGAGGAATCCAATTGATTTTTGCATGTTAATATTATATCCTGCAACTTTGCTGAATCTTCCTATGAGGTCTAGTAGCTTTTTCTTCTGAGTCATTGGGGTTTTCTACATATAGGATAATATCATCTGCAAATAGAGAGACTTTTACTTCCTCTTTGTCAATTTGGATGCCTTTAATTTCCCTGTCTTGACGAATAGCTCTTGCTAAGACTTCCAGCACAAAATTGAATAGGAATGGTGACAAATGGCATCCTTGTCTGGTTCCTGTTCACAGAAGGAAGGCTTTCAGTTTCTCTCCATTGACAATAATGTAGGCTGTTGGTTTTGCATATATGCTGTTACTTATGTTGAAGAATCTCTCTTCAATTGCTACTTTGTTGAGTGTTTTGTTCAGGAATGAATGTTGGAATTTGTCAAATGCCTTTTCTACATCAATTAATATGATCATGTGGTTCTTTTCTTTTTTCTTATTTATGTGGTGGATAACGTTGATCATTTTTCAAATGTTGAACCATTCTTGCATCCCTGGTATCACTCTCACTTGATCATGATGTATTATCTTTTTAATGTTGCTGGATTCTGTTGTCTAGGATTTTGTTGAGAATTTTTGCATCTATGTTCATGAGGGATATTGGTCTATAATTTTCTTTCTTAGTGATGTCATTCCCTAGTTTTGGTATGAAGGTTATGCTTGCTTCATAAAATGTATTAGGAAGTTTTCCATCCTCCTCTAGCTTCTGGAATAAATTAAGTAGAATTGATGACAGTTTTTCCCCGAATGTTTGGTAGAACTCACCAGTGAAGCCATATGGGACTAGATGTTTTTGTTTGGTTGGAAAGTTATTTATTATCTGATCAATTTCTTCTTTTTTATGGGTCTGTTCAGGTTTTCTACTTCACTATGTGTAAGTGTATGTAGGTCACCCATATGGTTTCTAATGCGTGTTATTTCTGACTTCTCCCACTTTTCTTTTGTTAGATTTACCAATTGTCTGTCAATTTTGTTAATCCTTACAAAGAACCAGCTTCTTGTCCTGTTGATTGTTTCTATAGTTTTTTTGTTTTCTATGTCATTTATTTCTGCTCTAATCTTATTATTTATTTTCTTTTGGTGGCTGTTTCTAATTGAAGTAGATGCTGTGTTAATGTGTTAATTATGGTTCTTTCTTCTTTTTGAATTTGTGAGTTTATTGCAATAAATTGTCCTCTAAACACCACTTTTGCTGTGTTCCAACGATTTTGGTATGCTGTGTTTCATTTTCATTTGTTTCTAGGAATTTTGTGAATTTGTTTAATTTCTTCTACTACCTAGTCACTTTTTAGCAGTGTGTTATTTAGTTTCCATGTATTTGACTTTATTTCCTTGGTCTTCCTATTGTTGATTTCTAGTTTGATAGCATTGTGGTCTGAGAGGATGCTTTGTAGTGTTTAAATATTTGTAAATTTATGAAGATTTGTTTTGTGGATAACACATGGTCCATTTTGTAGAATGTTCCATGTGCACTGGAAAATAATGTGTATTGTGCTGTTGTTGGTTTGTATACTCTGTACGTATCTATGTGGTCTAGTTGGCTGATTGTGTTATTCAGTTCTTCTGTGTCTTTGTCAAGTTTCTTTCTGGTTGTTTTATCCATTTTTGAAAGTGGTGTATTAAAATCACCCACCATTATTGTTGAAGAGCAAAGATGTCACCTTGAGGACTAAGGTGAGCCTGACCCAAGCCATGGTATTTTCAATAATCTCATATGGATGCGAAAGCTGGACAGTGAATAAGGAAGATCTTAGAAGAATTGATGCCTTTGAATTGTGGTGTTGGAGGAGAATATTGAAAGTTCCATGGACTGCCAAAAGAACCAATAGATCTGTTTGGAAGAAGTGTAGCCAGGGTACTCCTTGGAGGCCAAAATGGCTAAACTT
>NW_006408711.1:938445-939957 GCF_000296735.1 Chrysochloris asiatica
GGATGTCAGATTGAAGACTAAAATGTGCCTGATCCAAGCCATGATATTTTCAATAACCTCATATGCATGTGACCACTGAACAGTGAATAAGGAAGACCGTAGCATAATTGATTATTTGAGTTATGGTTTTGGAGGAGAATATTGAAAGCACCATGCACTACCAAAAGAACAAACAGATAGATCTGTGTTGGAAGAAGTGCAGCCAGAGTGCTCTTTGGAGGCCAAGACAGCCAAATTTCAGGAGGGACAGTCACTGGCAAAGGATTTCATGTTTGGTAAGGTGGAGGTTGAAAGAAAAAGTGGAAGACCCCCAGCGAGACAGATTGGCAAAGTGGCAGCTCCAATTGGCTTAAGTGTGGTGACAATTGTGAGGCTGGTCCAGGACCGGGCAGTGTTTCAATCTGTTGTACATAGAGTTGCTATGTTTCAGTATACTGACTCAATGGCACCTAACAACAACAACAACAACATTCTAAAGTTAGGAATCCTGGTGTGGCACTGCAGGCTAATGCACTATACACCAAAAACAATTTGAGTTGTAAGGTAGGAAGTTCAAGCTCACCAACCACTCATCTGAATCCTTAATCAAGTCACTATGAGTCAGAACCGTCTCTTAGCACTTAACAACATACTTATCCTAGGAACCCCAATTGTTGTTGTTGTGAAGTGCCATTGAGTCAATTCTGACCCATAGCGACCTTGTATAGGGTTTTCAAGGAGCAGCTGGTGAGCTTGAACCACTGACCTTGCAGTTCAAATGACTTTGCAATCTGCCATGTTAGCCCACAGTGCCACACCAGGAACCCTGATAGTGTAGTGGATTACAAGCTGGGCTGTACAAGTTGCTTTACAGGAGAAACATGAGATTTTTTGTTCCTGTTAACAGACTCAGAAACCCTAAACAGGATCATTATAAATCAGAATCCACTTGATGGCATAAAACCATCACCCACTACACTGGAACCATTGGGAGTCTCTGAGAGGCACACTGAAGTGCTTGACTATTAGCTGAAAACTTGGTAATTCAAATGAACCCAGAGGCACTTTGGTAGACAAGCCTGACTGGTAATTTGCTGTTAAAGGATTAGCAATAGTCAAGGATAGATAACTTCTAACATAATTAATCTATTCCTAAATTTCTCTTTGACTTAGAAATGTACCTGTTTATCTAATGGAATATGTATTTAAATCTATAAAATGCTAGATAAAAATTGTGTATTTCTTTTAGATATTAAAATAGGCTAATTTCCTCTTGCCTTCTACCTACTACTAAAGAAATCATAATTTGTATTATTAATTTAATGAGGTACTTGTAAGTGCTGATGCCCAAACTCTTAATATCTTAATCACATAACTACACTCATTTGATTCGCTTGAGCTAAACATCACTGGATCCTTTTGGGGATTTCAATTGCATTGATGTAGTGAATACTTAGTAAACACATCTGTATGTGTTTGTCATATATGTGAAGACTACAATAATCATGATCAAGAGCCAATGATACTGAAGGA
>NW_006408711.1:941219-943801 GCF_000296735.1 Chrysochloris asiatica
GGGACCAGTCACTGGAGAAGGATATCTTGTTTGGTAAGGTGGAGGGTCAAAGAAAAAGAGGAAGGCCGCCAGCCAAATGGACTGTCAAAATAGCATCTATGGGCTCAAGTGTGGCAACAATTGTAAGTTTGGCCCAGAACCAGGCAGTGTTTTGTTCTGTTGTGCATAGGGTGTCTATGAGTCAGTACCTACTCAATGGAACCTAACAACAACAACATTTGTCATGCTGCATAGATTCCTAATTTTACAGTTTTTTTCATGTGAAATTTTATAGTTTTCTTTAATTTCATTCAGAAACAAAAAAAAGAATAAATAATTTTTAAATAAGTGGTGTGAGATATCTAGACATATCCTAGTATGTTGCAAAAATGTTTTAGTCTTGACACTGCTTTCAAATGTGGTTCATTTGTTATTATTATTATTATTATTATCTTTTACTCTGAGTAGTCTTTATTCTCTGAAATAAATGATTATATTAGCCTTTGAAATTATGTTTTTAGGTTTATTTTTTAAATTTTTGGACTTAATTTAACTTCTATGAATTCCAAAATAATTCTGTTTTCAAACTGACTATAATCAATTTGCACACATCTATTGCACTTTATGAGATATGAACATTTTTGCATTTTCTTTTTAAATTAAAATCTCACTTCACTGCTTTATTTTCCGTATTTTTCTCTGACTAGTTGAAGCAGGTGTAAATAGAAAATTTCAAAAGAAAGGAGACATTTGCTCATATTTTTGGCTAATCAAGAACCAGAAAATGCAGGAAATCTAATGAGAGAGCTTATTATTATGATTTGCACAGCTCAGTTTTTGCATAATCAAGTATGTCAATGCACTTACACATTTGAAAATGCCTCTTAGAACCACACATCTGAATCTTTTTAATGTTTCTCTATTACTGTTGCTTTTGCTGCCCCACTCAGGAAACCATCATCCATGACCCCAATTTTCAAAATGGGCCAGCTAAAACAAAGACTGGATGTGCTTCCTAATCCTATAAAATTTCTTTTTTTTTTTTTTCAAGATAATGAAAGCAGGTGGTGTTCTCAAATTTTTTAAGCATACAAATTATGAACTGCAATCTGAATATGGCTGTGATTATGCAGGTAAAATTGATCATATGAAGGTTGGTAAAATTGTAGAAGAAGCTACATAATATTCAAGTAGTTTTTTGCTGAACATCTGTGTTGATTTTGATCTTTTAATATCAAGCAAAATGTTAGTTAATGTTATAGAACTTGTTTCTATATGTCAAGGCAACACTGTAATGCATGAATACTGAGAAGAGTGTGATACCATGGAAATTGTATCTTCATTGTACCAAAATAATTGGTGTAAACAGTAAATACCCTTCACTGCTTTTCTCATCCTTCCTTTATTTCAATAGTTATGTTTCAAATTAGTTGTAATATTTAGTTTATCATCAAAGTCAGACAGTATTTTAAAGACTGGATAAAGTTAACTCTTTGGTTCCATTTTACAATTATAGTTTTTGTTCTTGTATTAATTATTATTAAGTGAATGGTTGTGGCAGTGATTCTCAATGAAGACAAGATTAATTTCAAAGTCCCATGTTTGGTTTGTCATGTTACTATGTTTAAGAGGAATGGAATACAATGTAAGTATCTATTGTTTGTATTTCCTATAAAAAACTACCTTATGAATAATTAAATAAAATTATGACATGGTGTTTTTGTTAAGTGCCGTTGAGTTGTTTCCATCTCACAGCGACCCTGTATAGGGAGGGTTTCTGAGGAGCAACTAGTGAGCTTGAACTACCGACCATGAAATTAAAACCAACTTTGCAGTCCAGGAGATTAACCGACAGCAACACACCAGGAGTCCAAACTATGACATAGATAATATTAAAATTCATCTAATTGAAAAATTCCATAAAAAAATTGCAATTCAGTGGATTCCAGATAGACTCTGAGCTTGAGGTTATATGGAAGCAAGGGTGTATAGTTCATCTGTAGAAGATTTTCTCATAAAATATATGTTATTCTTTAGTGCCCTCGAGTTGGTTCTGACTCATATTAACCCTGTTTAGGTTTCTGAGGAGAAGCTGGTGAATTTGACTGTCAAACTTGTGGTTTAAATAGACTTTAAAGTCCAGTGCTTATCCTACAGCACCACAAGAGGATCCTCTCAAGTGTGTTATTGTTGTTGTTAGGTGCCATCGAGTTGGTACCAACTCATAGCAACCCTAAGTACAGAAGAAATGAAACATTGCCTAATCCTGGGCCAAACTCACTACCATTGCCACGCTTGAGTCCTTCGATGCTGCCATGTGGTCACTCCATCTTGTTGGGGGTCTTCCTCTTTTTCTCTGACCCTCCAATTTATCAAACATGATAGCCTTCTCTAGTGACTGGTCACTCCTGACAATATGTCCGAAGTATGGCAGACGAAGACTGGCCATCCTGGCCTCTAAAGATCACTCTGGCAGAATTTCTTCAAAAATGGATTTATTGGTCATTTTCGCAGCCCATGACTCTTTCAATATTTTCCTCCAACACTACAACTCAAAAAGCATTAATTCTTCTATGGTCTTCCTTATTCACTGTCCAGCTTTC
>NW_006408711.1:944147-945208 GCF_000296735.1 Chrysochloris asiatica
TCATCTGCATATCGCAGGTCTTCCTCCAATCCTGATGCCAAATTTTTCATCACAGAACCAAGCTTCTCGGATTATTTGCTCAGCATACAGGTTGAATAAGTATGGCGAAAGAATAGAAACTTGTTGCACAGCTTTTTAAATTTTAAACCATTCAGTGTTCCCATGTTCTTTTTGAACAACTGCCTCTTGGTCCAGGTACAGATTCCTCATGAGCACAATTAAGTGTT
This sequence comes from Chrysochloris asiatica, assembly GCF_000296735.1. Lineage (NCBI taxonomy): Eukaryota > Metazoa > Chordata > Mammalia > Afrosoricida > Chrysochloridae > Chrysochloris > Chrysochloris asiatica. The sequence goes on from NW_006408711.1 coordinate 944,375, forward strand.
CCAGATTACTCCTACTTCATAATGTTGTCCATAGCTTGTCATAATCCACACACTCAAATGCCTTTGTGTAGTCAATAAAACACACATAAACATCTTTCTGATATTCTCTGCTTTCACCCAAGATCCATTGGACATCAGCAATGATATCCCTCATTCCATGACCTCTTCTGAATCTGGCTGAACCTCTGGAAGTTCTCTGTTAATGGATGCTTGTGTATTACCTTGAGTAAAACTTTACTCACATGGGATATCAAAGGGATTGTCCAATGATTTCCGAATTCCATTGGGTCATCTCTTTTTGGAATGAGCACTAATACAGATGTCTACCAATCAGTAAGCCAGATAGTTGTCTTCCAAATTTCTTGGCAGGGATGAGTGAGTGCCTCCTTTGCCGCCTCACTTTCTTGAAATATTTCTACTTTTATTCCATCAATTTCTGGTGCCTTGTTCTTTTCCAATTCCTTCAATGCTCCTTGGACTTCTTCCTTCCATTTCATTGGCTCTTGGTCATGTTTTACCTCTTGAAATGGTTGAACATTAACCATTTGCTTTTGGTTTCCCAGAGAAAGTTGAGGCTTTAATTTTTAATTAATTTCCCCCAGCTTGAGAAATGTTGAACATTTTCTTCTTTTTGGTTTTCTGATTCCAGATCTTTGCACATTTTGTTGTACTATTTGGCTTGTCTTCTCGAGCTGGTCTTTGAAATGTTCTGTTTAGCTCTTATACCTCCTCATTTCTTCCATTTTCTTTAGCATCTCTACACTGGAGAGCAAGTTTCAGTGTCTCTTCTGACATCCATTTTGACCTTTTCCTTCTTTCTTGCCTTCTTAATGA
>NW_006408711.1:946138-968253 GCF_000296735.1 Chrysochloris asiatica
AAATGAAGGTCCCATGGGCTTTTCTCCCATCGACTTTACTCCAGTCATGTCATCACAGTCAACTCTACTTTGAGGAAGCAGCTCTTCTCTGGTCTCATTTTTAGTACCTTCCAACCTGAGGAGCTCATTTTTTGGCACTATATATGACAGTGTTTGTCTGCTATTCATAAGGTTTTCATTGACTAAATATTTGGAAGTAGTTTGTCACTCCTTCCTCCTAGTCTGTCTGTGTCCAAAAACTCATCTGAAACCTGTCTACCATGGGTGACCCTGCTGGTATTTAAAATACCATTGGCATAGCTTTCAGAATCACAGCAACTCACAAGCACCACAGTATGACAAACTGACAGACGAGTGGTGGCCTCAAATATGTAGATGGCATAAAAACTATGAGAACTAATCATTATTTAGGAATGAAGTCAGAATTAAAATGATATAAAACAGACAAGTAACAAGAAGCAAGATGACATTTAAAAATGTTAAGTGGAAAGGAATCTTCATCTGGAAGAACATTCTTCACAAATTTAGCATGGTGTTAGATATATGCAGCCAATAAAAATTACTACTTTTTAATTGATGGTGAGATTAATATTAAATAACAACATGATTAAAAGAAAAAATCTCTCAAATATATCACTGTTAGGATAGTGTTTTAAGGCAGAATTTAACGTCTCACCACAATTTTGAAATTGAGTCCATTTGAGGGGACTTTACAAAATTTGTGGAGAATTTCCGTCTTTTTTTTTTTTTTTAATGTTTTGTGGTGAATTATGTGCTAGTTTACCTAGGAGAACATTAGCTTTACATTCATCCTATCGTATATCATTTCATTGCCACAGTTAAAATCCCTTCTATGTATTATGAATGAACCAGAGAGTATACCCTGAAAGCCTTCCCCCTGGTTATCATCACAGAGTCCCTCTCCTTCTCTGGGTCTAGAGTCACCAGCTGCTCCATCTCTCCATGTCATCATCTCTTCCTCCATCGCTGGTGTCACTATTTCTCTGGGTAGGGTCCCTCACTCAGCTTTTCTCCCTTGGACCAGGCACCAGGTCCCAGGGACCTCCTCTCCTGGACTGCAAAGTAGACCACTCCCCTCCTTTTGCTACAAAATGTCTACCTTTACATTTCCAACCCTCACAGTGAGTCCTAATAGCGATTATTCACTATTGTGCCACGTGAGTGCTATCCTATCATCAGCCCTGGCAAGACAGATTGGATACTACTCAGTGGAGATTCTAACTTCCTCCATGCCCTCTGGATCTAGGTTCCCTCTTGAAAGCTTGTAAGCCAGTCACTTCTTGCCTTTGTAGTGTTCCCGCCCCCCCATTTTGGGTAGCCAGTGTCCAAGTTTCCCATCCCTGTCTACCCTGTTCATTGAGGAAGTGGCAATGATTCTCGCTGTAAAGATTTGTTCCCACTTTTGAGCTACTGCATACATAGGTGTAGGTAAAGTTCGTCAAATTGTATCAGACTACTCTTTTTCTCCTCTTCTTTCTTCTTCTAGTTGAGTTCTGATGATCCAGACATTGAATCCAGGTCAAGTCAGCATTATCTGTAAGTGTGGGTGTTCTTGTACATATGCTGTCTCTTCTTATTAGCTGGATGCTTCACTCTCCATGTTTGTCTTCTCTAGCTTTGTCACTGACTCTAGGCCTAGGAGTCCCCAGGTCTTGCCATACTGCTGGCCAACCAGGTCTCCACCCAGGTGCACAGGAGTCTATTGAACGTAGTTAGGGCTTAGCTTGCTGCTTCATTGCTGTATTTCCCTCATTGCCTCTTATTGGTGACCAACATGGTCACGAGTCAGAGTTCATGCCTTCTTGTGTATTCCCATTTTGTCTTAGTCTTTGAAGGGCGTTTGCCCTGAAAGGACCCAACAACTTGCTTTGATGTATCCTGCGTGAGCAACTTGTAGTATTCAGTTGGACTGCCATTATTGTTCTGTATTTTTTCTGTCAGTCTTTCTTTCAAGAAATATCGTCTGTTCTTCTAGCTGCTCCAGGCTGGTCTGCCTGTCCTTTCAAGTAGAAATTTCCCATCTCAGAAGATTCTGGATGGGTTCAGGATTCCACCTATGGTCTTATGAAATGAAGACGCTCCGCAGTAAACCTCTTTCACTGGCCATGTTGTAGCCCCATTTTAGGTATTCCAGTCAGTTATAGGCACAAGACAGACTTACAAACTTTCTATGGTGACATTTCTTGCTATTCCTTTCTCTCCCTCTCAAGTGTCTATTTTATAGTAGTATGCCAGGGAAACCAAGATTCAAAAGACAGCCAAGCATCTTAACATTGTTTTCCACCTTTTTTCCAATTCCAACAATACCTAAATCCCTGTATCCCAGAGCCCTGTTCTTCCAAGGTTGTGTATACATCATTATTTACCTCTGTCCCACTTAGCTCATGCAAACCTGTCTAATTGTTCCTCCATCCACTTTGTTCTTCTATTCCCCCGCCCCCTTCTTGTACATTGCCCCGCTTCCCAGGACCCAAACTATTCTGTGTCTATTCCCTACCTTGTGCTCCACGTTTCCCTCCCTCCTATCACCCCACCACCCCACATCCCGGTAACTAGCAAAGAATCACACACACACACACCTTTAGTATGGGTTCTTTTTCTTAAGTCTTTTACAATACTAGTCTTATGCAGTATTTTCCCTATTGTCACTGACTAATTTCACTCAGCATAATGTCCTCAAGGTTCATCCATGTTGTGCAGTGGCTTGGAGCTTTCTTGTTATTCTTCAAGACAGCATAACATTCCATTGTATGTATGTACCACAGTTTGTTTATCCATTCCTCAGTTGATGGGCACTTTGTCTGTCTCCATCTTTTTGCTATTGTAAATAGTGTTGCTATGAACTTTGGTATGTATATATCTACTTGTATTATGGCTCGCATTTCTTGTGGGTAAATACCAGTAGAGGAATTGGTGGATCATAAGGTATATCTATTTGTAACCTTCTAAGGAAGTGCCATATTGCTTTCCAGAGAGATTGGACCATTTTGCAATCCTACCAGCAATGCAGGTGTGTCCCAGTATCTCTACATCCTCACCTGTATTTATTGTCCTCTACTTTTTTTTATCTTTGCTGTTTTTGCTGGAATGAGATGGTATCTCATTGTTGTTTTGAATTGCGTCTCTCTAATGGCTAATAATCCTGAACATTTCTTCATATGTTGTTGGCTGCCTGGATCTCCTCCTTGGTGAAGTGTCTGTTGATGTCTGTGTCCATTTTAAAATTGGTTATTTGTCTTTTTCTTATAGAGTTGTAATTTCCTATATATTTTGGAAAGGAGTCCATTGTTTGATGTGTTGTTGCAAAAAGACTTCTTCCCATTCTGTGAGTTCCCTTTTTACAGGTTTGGTTAAGGCTTTTGATGCACACAAGTTTTAATTTTTAGTATGTCCCACTCATGTATTTTGTCTACTTTTGTTTGTGCAGTTTTCAAAATGCTTGGTTGTCTGTGTATTCCCTGAATTAGAGCCCTCACATTTGTCCCTATATTTTCATTGATGGCCCTTCATAATTGTGGGATTCATATTTAGGTCTTAGAAGCTTTCTATGGTTGCTGAGTTGTTTTTTTGTATAAGGTGTGAGGTAAAGGTCTTGTTTCAATCTTTTGCATATCGCTTTCCAGTTATGCCAGCACCATATGTTGAAGAGATTCTCCATGTGATAAATTCAGGCATTTTGTTGACAATCAGTTGGCTGTATGTGGATGAGTTAATTTCTGAATTCTCAATTATGTTCCATGGATCAATGCATCTTTCAGTGTACCTGTACCTACTTGTTTTGACCAATGTACGCTTTTAATATTTTTTTAAATCAGAGAGTGAAAAGTTTCCAACATTATTCTTCATATGCAGTGCTTTGCTTATCCTGGGTTTCTTTCCTTTCCATATAAAATTTGTAATTTTTTTCCCATCTCTTTGAAGAATTTCTTTGGAATCTGGATTGGGATTACACTATATGTATAAATTGCTTTGGACAATAGTGACATTTTCACAATTTTAAGTCTCTCTCTCTCCAGGAACAAGGTACATTCTTCCATTTTTTTAGGTCTCTTTTGGTTTCTTGTAGTAGTGTTTTGTAGATTTCTTTCTATGGTTCCTTTGTCTCTCTGGTTGCATTTATTTCCGGATATTCCATCCTTTGTGTGGCCACTTTAAATGGTACTGCTTTCCCAGTGTCTTTTTCAGGGCAATCATTGTTTGTATAGAATAATCTAACTGATTTTTGGACGGTGATCTTATATCCTGCCACTTTGATGAATTTTCCAATAAGGTCTAGTGGCTTTGTTTTTACTGAGTTTTGGGGTTTTCTATGTATAGGATCATACCATCAGCAAATAGAGAGAGTTTTACTTCCTCTTTGTCAATTTGCATGCCTTTAATTTCCCTGTCTTGCCATATAGGTCTTCCTAAGATTTCCATCACAATGTTGAATAGGAATGGTGACAAGGGGCATCCTTGTCTCAATTTTATTCTCAGAGGGAAGGCTTTCAGTTTCTCTCCATTGACAGCTATGTAGGCTGTGATTTGGTATATATGCTCTTAAGTATGTTGAGGAATTTCCCTTCAATTCCTACTTTATTAAGTGTTTTTTCAGGAATGGATGTTGGGTTTTTTCAAATGCCTTTTCTGCAATGGATGTTGGATTTTTTCAAATGCCTTTTCTGCATTAATTGATATAATTAATTAATTCTTTTTTCTTATATTTATAGTGGATTATGTTGAATGTTTTTCTAATGTTGAACCTTACTTGCAATCCTTGATATGAATCTCACTTGATCATGATGCATTATCTTTTTGAAGTGTTGCTGGATTCTGTTGAGAATTTTTGCATCTGTGTTCATGAGGGATATTGGTGTATAATTTTCTTTCTTAGTGACATCCTTCCCTGGTTTGGGTATGATGGTTATGCTTGCTTCATAAAACTGTTTTAGTAACTTTTCCACCCTCCTCTATATCCTGGAATAATTTTAGTAGAGTTGGTGACAGCTCTTCCCTGAATGTTTGGTAGAACTCACCAGTGATGCCATATGGGCCTGGACTTCTTTTGGTTGGGAGTTTTTGGATGACCTGATCAATTTCTTCTTTTGTTATAGGTCTGTTCAGGTTTTCTACTTCACTGTGTGTAAGTTTAGGTGGGTCGTGTTTTTCTAAAAATTTATCCATCTCTTCTAAGTTTTCAAACATTTTGGAGTACAACTCTTCATAGTAGTCTGTTATTATCCTTTTGATTTCCTTTGGTTCCATGGTGACATCACCTGTGTGGTATCTAATGTAAATTATTTGTGTTTTCTCCCTCTTTCCTTTTGTTAGGTTTTCCAATTGCTTGTCGATTGTGCTAATTCTTTCAAAGAACCAGCTTTTTGTACTGTTTATTCTTTATATAGTTTTTCTCTTTTCTATCTCATTTTTTTCTGCTATAATCTATATTATTTCTTTTCTTTTGGTGGCTGTAGGTTCCCTTTGATGGTCTGTTTTGAATTGCTATAGATGCTGTGTTAATTTGGGTTCTTTCTTTTGGATGTGTGTGTTTATTGCAATAACTTGTCCTCTTAGTGCCACTTTTGCTGTGTCCCTAGATTATGGTATGTTGTGTTTTCTTTCTCATTTGTTTCTAGGAACTTTGTGCGTTCACATTTTATTCCTTTTACTACCCAGTTGCTTTTCATCATGGTGTTATTCATTTTCCATGTATTTAATTTATTTCTTTTTTCTTCTAACTGTTGATTTCTAATTGGTAGCATTGTGGTCTTAGAAGACGCTTTATAGTATTTTGATACTTGGAAATTTATGGAGGTTTGTTTTGCGTCCTAACACATGGTCTATTCTGGAGACTGTTCCATGTGCTCTGGAAAATAATGTTTATTGTGTTGTTGTTGGATTGAATGCTCTGTACACATCTTTGAGGTCCACTTGGCTGATTTTGTTTAGTTCCTCTGTGTCTTTGTCAAGTTTCTTTCTGGGTGTTCTATCCATTTTTTAAAGTGCTGTATTAAAATCACCCACTATTATTTTAGATTCATCTATTTCTTTCTTCAAATCTATTAGCATTTGCTTTATATATTTTGGAGTTCTTTCATTGGGAGCATAGATATTTATTATGGTTATATCATCTTGTTCAATTGTCCCTTTATTTATAAGATAATGTCCATCTTTATCTATTATGGTGGGTTTTTTTTTCCTTAATGTTTATTTTATCAGAGATTAGTACTGCCACTCCTGTTCACTTTTTATTGCAACTAGCTTGATATATTTTTTTCCATCCTTTGATTTTTAGTCTTTGATTTTGTCTCTCTGTAAGACAGCATATTGAAAGATCTTGTTTTCTTATCCATTCTGCCACTCTCTGCCCCTTAACGGTGCATTTAATCTGTTTATAATCAGTGTTATTCTCAATAGTTATGGATTAATTGCTGCCATCATGGTTTTTTATTTTTTTTATTTTTGTGGTGTTGCTGCTTAGTTTCTTCTGAATGTCTTCCTGTGCTGAGTTCCTGTTTTTTGTGTTCTTTCTTATATGTTTCCTTATAGATATAATGTGCCCATGTTCTACTTGGATTTTCATTTTCTTTGTATGTTGTGAAGTGTTAATTTTTTTTTTTTTTTTGAGGTTACCTTTTATATTCCATTAATATTTCCCACCATTTAGTGCAGTCTATTTTATCCTGTAATCTACCTGGCCTTCTCACCATCTGGATCTGTGTTCCTATGTGTCTTTCACTATGTAATTGTTTTGATCATAGACTGACCTCCCAGATTCTATGAGTTTGTTCTTGTAGTTTTGTTCTGTTCTTGACACTTCCATCTGTCAATTTAGTTCTGGGAGGAGCTGCCATGTATGTCAATCTCTGGTTGTCTGTTCTTGTTCTCAGTCCTCAGAATTCCCTTTAGGATGTTTTGTAGCACAGGGTTGGCTTTGGATAAGTCTCTTTGCTTCTGTTTATCCTGGAATGTTTTGATTATACCATTATACTTGATTAATAGCTTTGCTGGATTAAAGATTCTTGGTTGGCAGTTTTGTTTTTGTTTTTCTTTCAGGGTTTTATATATGTCTGCCTACTGCCTTCTTTCCTGCATGGTTTCACCTGAGAAATCTGACTTGCTTGTCTTTGTATGTCACACTTCTATTTTCCTTAGCTACTCTCAGGATTGTCTCCTTATCTTTGATTTTGTAAAGCTTGATTATCATATGTCTCAGTGATTTTCTTTTGGGGTCTATCTTTCCTGGGGTTCATTGAGCTTCTTGAATGTTTATGTTTTCACTTTTCAGGGTGTTAGAGAAATTTTCCTACAGAAGCTCTTCAACTATATCTTCTGTGGATTTGTGTGATTCTTCTTGTTCCAGAATGCTGATAATTCTTAAGTTATTCCTCTTCCTGTTTTCCAATATGAATCTTAGAATGTCTTCCAATTTTTTAAATTGTTTTTCTGCTTTCTCTTCTATCTTAGTGGTATTGAGAGATTTGTCCTCCAGTTTACTAGTTCTGGCTTCTATCTCTTCAATTCTACTCCTTTGCCCTTTTAGTGTATTGTCTATTTCTGCTATTCTATTATTAATTATTTGAACCTTTTTCTGTATGTTTTGAATTGCTTACAATGCTGTATCTATCTTATTTGATTTTTCCTGTATCACTTTCTTGATTGCTTCCTTAGTTTTAGTAACTCCATTCTAAAGTGTTTTGAAACATCGTATAATCCTTTTTCTGAATTCCTTCTCAGGTATTTCCAAAGCCTGCTTTCCTTCCAGAATGGAGAAGAGGTCTACCTCTAGGTCATTTTCTCAGACATTTTATCTTGTTTCTGGACGTGTGCTGATATTGTCATCTGTTTTTGCTTCTTGGACATGTTTATCTGTGACCTTAATACTCAATTGAGTGTATTTTTTGCTACTTTTTATGCTTTCTGATTGCCTCCAGGTAGATGTAATTAGGAGGTGGGCTTCCCTTTTCACTCTTTTCTTTGTTTAACTCAGAGTAACTTTCACAGTTGTTGTCCACATCTCTGGTGTATGGCAGTTATTATTGGTTCTTGCCTGGATTGTGGGGCTTTATAAGGTGTGATTGTATCTTAACTATAAGGTAGCAATTTCTGTCTCTTCTTTGAGTAGTATAGGGAGAGAAAGATCCCCCTATAGGAAAAGGGAAAACAAAAACAAAATACTAGAGAACAAACAAACAAACAAACAAAAACAGCAGCAGCAAAAAACATGGTAAAAAGAAGCAAAGCAAAAAAAAAAAAAAAAAGCACATTAAATACTGTAGTCTATAATCATGTAAAAAAATAGAGGAGTAAGAGAAAGTGAAAAAAAAAAAAAAACAGAAAAAGAAATCTATAGCCTAATATGGATATGACTTTAATGTCTTCTTTAAGCTTCTTGCCTTCAAGGTCATCTGATAAATTTCAAAATGTCTCTCTTCATTGTTATGCTGTACCTCTGTATTTAATTTTTGGACTATTTTGTTTTTAAACTCTCTCCCTTTCCACACCCCCTGTTCTGGCCTTTTCCCTATTAATAAACAGGTCAGGGTCGGGTGTGGCTGTTTTAAACTGTCTGTTCCTTTAAATGCTGAGGGTATATTTGCGCATGCATGACAGAAGAACCCACAAGTGGTGGGGGTGTGGAGAGTCCAATCACTCAGGCACCCCCTCTTGTCACCAAAATGGACTTGCATAAACAGTAAGGGGCCAATGAACAGATACCCCTTCCTCCCCCCCAAAAAATCAGAAAAATGCAAACCCAACAAATATATTGTCCACCTTTGCTCCAAGGTTCCCACGGTATTATTCCATGGTGGGACTGTTTGCTCCCCCGCTTGGTCTTACCATTTGGTCTGGCCCAGGTTATTGGTTCTGGGTACTGATCCTGGCAGATTCTAAAGTATGAGTTTTCTTACTTCTGCTACAAGTTCTACTAGCTATAAGCCTTCAAACTTTTTAAATATTCCTACCTTTGTGGTTCAGAATTTTGGAGCTCTCCCCTGAAACTGCTTCATCTGGTATTCTGTGGTATTGAAGACGGAGATCTTACTGCACCTCTACCCTATCCACCATCAAGCCATGCCTCCTCCATTATCTTTTAATTCAATGTTTTCACTAACTTTTTGTAGTCTCCTTGTATATTATGGTCTTAAATCCTTAAAACATCTGGAGGCAAAAACAAAAAAGGATTAAAATTTAGAAGACCTATTCATTAATATAAGATGTAGAGTTCAATATCTTATGTATGATATACTCAAGATAGTCAAGGAGTATCATGCCCTACAATCTAGAAAAATAAATTCATACATAAAGTTATTTCAAAATGTTTGTTGAGACACAATTATGGGCCAATGACTGGAAGAAGCAGTCCTGTCCAAACAAAAGCAGACTGGTCAAAAGTAAAGATCATGGCAACAAGTGTTTGAGATGTGCAAGACATATTGCTTGTTGACTTTCTAGAAGGTCAAAAAAATAACATATTTTTATTATGAGAGGGTACTGAGAAAGTTAACCTAAGATTTCTGATAAAAATGTCTACATTCTTCTCCACCATGATATAGCTCCTGTTCGCTTCTCACATCAAACAAAGGAAATTTTGTGAGACTTTCAGTGGAAATCATTAGACATTACATTGTTGTTGTTGTTGTTGTTGTTATGTGCCGTGCAGTTGGTTCCAACTCATAGCAACGCTGTACAGGGTTTCCGAGGCTGTAAATCTTTAACGGGAGCAGAAAGCCTCATCTTTCTCCCTTGGAACAGCTGGTAGTTTTGAACTGTTGACCTTAAGGTTCGCAGCCCAATTCATAACACTATAGTCCTAATTTGACTCTGTTCCTAAATTTAAGATATCTTTAGAGGGCATCCACTTTTCTTCTGTTAATAAATTTTAGAAGACTACATGAATAAGGTTAAAAATCCAGGAACCTCAGTTATTTAGGGATGGACTAAATGGCTGATATCATCACTTTCAAAAGTGTCTTGAACTTGATGGATCTTATGTTGAGAAATAAAGTTTACTTTTTTGTGTGTGTGTTTTGATATCTTTATAGGGTAGTTTTAGTTTTTAATTGATTGGAAAGTGGTAGTGATGTAAGTAATCATCGCTATTACACTTAGCAAGTACCCTGAAAGACAAAAGTTTTCTCTAAATAATTTGTGTGCCATTCAAGTTAGGACAGGGAAATAGTTGTGATCAGCTAGAAAGTTGTTAGTGGTGAGATGATCCTCACTGAGCCAGGGAAGGGAGGAGGCAGGAGCCAAGAAGTCAGCAAACCTGCAGCTCCCTTGCCCTGCAGAGGGCAGCTGGGTGGGTCCCAGGAATGTAGGGCTCTTCTCCACTGCCTGATCTGGGCATCCAAGGACCGATGGCTGTCCCTCCTATTCTTATTTGGTGTTTGAGGGTGACGTCTTGGCTGTCTTTGTGTCTTGGGGACCTGATGTAGAAAGCACTGGTAGCCAGGTGTGCACTTGCCATAATCTATCTGCTTTTGGCACCGAGGATGCAGGACAACTTCATTTGTCTCTCCCATCTGGTATGGCATGGCTCTCTGCTGACTCCTGCACTCACCATCTCTATCTTGAAGGACAAATATTCACACATCTGTAGCTTCTCAAAATCTGGTCTGCAAACCATCTACATTGGTAGCACCTGAGGGCCTTGATTATTACTGGGTCCCATTCTAGACGTATTGAATCAGTACTTGAGGCTACTGTATCTTCCAAGGTTATTTTTAAGTTTACATTTTTTATTATTATCCTTTAATTGCATTTTCCATGTACTTTTTGTAGTCTTCTTTTATATATGACACTAAAGCAAAACATGGTATAGAATAAGTAAACAAAAATAGAAAATTATATGAGGTCAATTCTCAGAAAATTCATATTTAAGGAGTATACAATGTATGAGGCCTCAAATTATCTTGGTTATGAAGAAAAATCAGGCTGAAAAAAGGTTACTCAGTCACTGTATCACCAGCAACAATGTGAAAGATGATTAGTTCTGCACAAGGACTGGTGGTGTAGCTGCTAAGATATTTTTCTATCCTTCATTAATTATACTTGAATATGAACAATAAACCTTCACTACTATGAAAAACTCCAGGAATCTATACAAAACAAATGCATAAACAGGAATCAATGTGCGTAAATTTTCCATGAAGCAAAACTGTGTCAGTCAGGCAATTTTGAATTGGTTTCAAGGAACCTCTGCCCAGGATAAAAGGCTCTTTACAGAATCTCTCTGTTCTAATCTCTTTTCTGGAAACTGAGACAGCTACCCCTGAATAAAGGTAATGGGAAGGTAGTTTTAGAGTGTACTGATGAGATACTCTATTCAGGTAACATTAGCAGTGGAGTGTTTTCCCATTTCTTTCTGAGTCATAGTTTGTCTATCCAGCTGCATTGTAGCTTCTTTTGCCATCTCCCTAGTTTCCTTCTGTTCTCCTCTAGGTAATGATCTAATCTTCTACCCCCTCAATACCACCCTTCAGCCAATAATCATATCCTATCTTAGAAGAAATTAAAAAAAAAAAAGTTTAAATGTTAGAGTTGCATGCAAGTCAAAATATAGAAAAAATATTTTGACTAGTTGACAGTCTGAGGCTCAGCATTAAATTATACTTAAAGGCATGACTATAACGTTGACAGGAATTAATAATAATAAAAAAACAAAAAACACTGCATATTAAGATAGTACTAGACCACACAAGGTCATTTTGAACTGCACAGTTGGGTCTTCAAACCCACCAGCCTCTCCTTGGAAAGCCTATGCTGGATTGCTATGCATCAGAACTGACTCAACAGCACTTAATAACAACAATCATGAATACAGTTTTATGAAAAGTTCTATAGAAAAGAGTGGGGAAATTTATTCACATGGCCCAAGGAAATAAACACATACCAAGGAACTCTGGTAGCGTAGTGGTTACAAATCGGGCTGCGAACCTTAAGGCCAGCAGTTTGAAACTACCAGCTGCTCCGCAGGAGAAAGATGAGGCGTTCTGCTCCCATAAGGATTTACAGCCTTGGAAACCCTGTACAGGGTCGCTATGGGTCGGAACCGACTCGACGGCACTAAACAACAACAATAACAAATGTAAAAATAAAGTCTTTGCCTCAAGAGGCAATATCAAGTAATGTGTTCAGTGTGACCAGAAGGCCCACTTCAAAGAAAATAAAAAATTGCATCATATATGGTTAAAGATGATTTTAAATTAATTGCTCTTTTTTCATTTTATTTGTATTTTGTTTACAAACAGATCTAAACTTATAGAAAATTTGAGTTATGATGAGCTATATTGTAACAATAATTTGTTTTAGTAGGACCAGCACAAAACTTTTTGCTATGAGGTGGATTTTAATAATATTCCATAAGTCCAATTTTTTCAAGATAGTATACCACCCCAAGGGAGCTAGGTGGCTCCACATGATAAGCACTGGACTGTAAACCACAAATAGACAGTTCGAACCCACCAGCTGCTCCAAGGAAGAAAGATGAGGCTTTCTGCACCTGAAAATTTAAAACCTCGGTAACCCTATAAAAAGTCACTATGAGTCAGAACTGACTCAACAACACAATATTCTGTAATCCCTAATATCACACCACTCCTTCTTTCAGCATTCTCTCTCATGTAGCTGAGCATTTAGCTGCATTGTCTCACATAAACTGAGGTTGGTATGACTCAAATGCATACTTGAGACATTAGTCTGGAGGATTCTCCTTACCCACGTAGTTGCAGAAGAAAATTACAAATGGACCGGTGAGATGACAGGTTGTTGATTCACAAAGATGCGGAAGCTTGTGAATCAGGTAGACTCCTTGACTTTCACTCATAACAGACAACTCACTCAAAAATTGAACCATAACCACAGGAATTGAAGACAGGATTGCTAATAAATGGCAAAAGAAAAGAACAATGTCTTATTGATGCTGTTGTTGTTGTTTTTAGATGCCATCGAGCCAGTACTGACTAATACCAACTTTATGCACAACAGAATGAAACACTGCCTGGTCCTGGGCCAAACTCACAATTGTTGCCACGTTTAAGCCCATTAATGTTGCTATTTTGCCAATCCATCTCGCTGGGGGTCTTGCTGTTTTTCTCTGACTCTCCACATTACCAATCATGATATCCTTCTCCAGTGACTGGACCCTATGGACAATATGTACAAAATATAAGAGACTAAGTTTGGCAATCCTGGCCTTGAAGGAGCACTCTGGCTGCACTTCTTCCAACACACACCTGTTGGTTCTTTTGGCAGCGTGTGGCACTTCCAATATTCTCCTCCAACACCATAAATCAAATGCATAAATTCTTCTAGCGTCTTCCTTATTCACTGTCTAGCTTTCACATGCATATAAGATTATTGGAAATACCATGGCTTGGGTCAGGTGCATCTTATTCTTCAAACTGACATCTTTGTTCTTCAACACTTTAAAAAGGTCTTGTGCAGCAAATTTGCCTAATGCAATACGTCATTTGATTTCTTGACTGCTGTCCCCATGCGTATTGATAGCTAATTCAAGAATGAAATCCTTGACAACTTCAGTCTTTTTTCCGTTGATAAGAATGTTGTTTATTGGTCCTGTAGTGAGGATTTTTGTTTTCTTGACACTGATATACAATCTGCATTGAAGGCTGTAGTCTTTGAACTTCATCAGTAAGTATTTTAAGTCTTCTTCACTTTCAACAAACAATGTTGTATCATCTGCATATCGCAGGCTATTAATGAGACTTCTTCCAATCCTGATGCCACATTTTATTCATATATCCCAGATTCTCAAATTATTTGCTCAGCATACAGTTTGAATAAGTAAGGTGAAAGAATACAACCCTGTCACACACGTTTCTTAATTTTAAACCATTCAGTGTTCTCATGTTCTATTCGAACAACTGCCTCTTGGTCAATGTACAGATTTCTCATGAACACAATTAAGTGTTCTGGAATACTAATACTTTGCAATGTTGTCCATAGCTTGTCATGATCCACACAATGGAAAGCCTTTGAGTAGTCAAATGCATTGATGCTTCTATTGTCTTCCCTATTCATTTTCCAACTTTCACATGCATATGAGGAAATTGAGAATACCATGGCTTGGGTCAGACTTGCTCTTGTCCTCAAACATATCTTTATTATTTAACACTTTAAAGAGGTCTTGTATAGCATATTTGCCTAATGCAACATGTTGTTGTTGTCAGGTTACATTGAGTTGGTTCTGACTCATAGCAACCCTAAACACAGGTAAACAACTTTCTGGTATTCTCTGCTTTCATCCAAGATTCATTGGACAACAACAGTCATATCCTTTGTTTCACGTCCTCTTCTGAATCCAGCTTAAACTTCTGGAAGTTCTCTCTTAATGCATGCTTGCAGCTGTTTCTGTATTACCTTGGGTAAAACTTTACTCGCATGGGACATCAAAGATATTGTCTGATGATTTCAGCATTCCATTGGGTCACCACTGTTTGGAATGGACACAAATATGGACCTCTTTCATTCAGTTGGCCACCTAGTTGTCTTCCAAATTTCTTGGCATAGATGATAAGTGAGTGCCTTCAGTGCTGCTTCACTGTCTTCAAATATTTCAATTTTTATTCCAGCAATTCCTGGTGCCTTGTTCACTAACAACTCCTTCAATGCACCTTGGACTTGTTCCTTCAGTATCATTGGCTCTTGGTCATATTTTACCTCTTGAAATGCTTGAACATCAACCATTTCCTTTTGGTACACTGTTTGTATTCCTTCCATCTTCTTTTGATGCTTCTGCATCATTAAATAATTTGCCTAGAGAATTCCTCAATAACAAAAGTCGAGGCTTGAATCTTTTCTTCAGTTTCTCTGCTTTAGAAAAGCTGAGCATATTCTTTCCTTTTGATTTTCTGACTTCAGATATTTGCACATTTTGTTGTAATATTTGACTTTGTCTAATTGGTTCTACCTCATAGCAACTTTATGCAGAACAGAACAACATTCACCTATGTGCTGCTCATTTCCCACAATTGTTATGTTTCAACTTATCTGCTGCCACTGAGGGTCTTAATCCATTCCCTTGAGGGTCTTCGTTTCTTTCACTGACACTCTGCTTTACCAATCATGATGTCTGCCATGATCTTCTTCCTCTTGAGAACATTTCTGAAGTATGATAATGAAATCTCCAAATCCTAACTTCTAAGGAACATCCTGGATATACTTCTTCGATCACAAATTTATTTGTCCTTCTGAGAGTCCATAGTACTTTGAATATTCTTCTCCAACACTATATTTCAGATGCATCGGTGCTTCTATTGTCTTCTCTATTCATTCTCCAACTTTCACATGCATATGAGGAAACTGAGAATACCATAGCTTGGGTCAGACTTGCTCTTGTCCTCAAAAGTATCTTTGTTATTTAATGCTTTAAAGAGGTCTTGTATAGCATATTTGCATAATGCAACATGTTGTTGTTGTCAGGTTACATTGAGTTGGTTCTTACTCATGGCGACCCTATTTACAACAGAACAAAACATTGCCCAGTCCTGGGCCAACCTTACAGTTGTTGGCATGCTTGAGCCCATTGATGCTGCCACTTTGCCAATGCATCTTGCTGGGTGTCTTCCTCTTTTTCTCTGACCCTCCACCTTACCAAACATGATATCCTTCTCCAGCAAAAGGTCCCTCCTGACAATATGTCCAAAATATGAGAAACAAAGTTTGGCCATTCTGGCAACCAAGAAGCACTCTATCTTCACATCTTCCAATACATATCTGTTTGTTCTTTTGGCAATCAATGGCACTTTCTATATTCTCATCCAACATCATAACTCAAAATGATCAATTTTTCTCCAGTTTTCCTTATTCACTGTCCAATTTTCTCATGAATATGAGGTTATTGAAAATACCATGGCTTGAGTCAGGAGAACCTTATTCCTCAAGCTGATATCTCTACTCTTGAACACTTTAAAAAGGTCTTTTGCAGTAGATTTGCCTAATGCAATATGCTGTTTGATTTCCTGACTACTGCTTCCATCAGTGTTGACAGCTGATCCAAGAAGAATGAATTCCTTGACAACTTCAATCTTTTCTCGATTGATAAGAATGTTGTTTATTCGTCCAATGGTGTGGAATTTTGTTTTCTTTATATTGAGATGCAATTCATACCGAAGGCTGTGCTCTTTGATCTGCATCAGTAAATATTTTAAGTTCTCTTCACTTTTAGCAAGTAAGATTGTATCATCTGCATATCGCATGTTGTTAATGAGACTTCCTCCAATACTTATGCCACTTTTTTTTTTTTCCCACATACCCAGCTTCTAGGATTATTTGCTCAGCATACAATTTGAATAAGTATGATGAAAGAATACATTCCTGTATCACACCGTTCTTAATTTTATACCATTCCATGATCCCAAGTCCTGTTCTAACAACTGCCTCTTACTCGAAGTACAGATTCCTCAGGATCACAATTAAGCGTTTAGGAATACACAACCACACTCAGCATTTCTCAAACTGGGGGAACTGAAGAACAATTTCAAGCCTTGACTTTCATTATTGAATGATTCTCTGGGCAAAATATTGAATAATGCAGAAAGCATCAAAATACGATGGAAGAAATACACAAAGTCAGCTTATCAGAAAGAAATGGTGGATGTTCAAACATTTCAAGTTGTAGCATATGATCAAAAGCCAATGATACTGAAGGAAGAAGTCTAAGGTGCGCTGAGGGAGTTGGCAAAGAACAAGGCACCAGGTATTGATGGAATAAAAGTTGAAATCTTTCTAAAAAATGAGGTGGCATTGGAGGAATTCACTCATCTATGCCAAAAAATTTGGAATACAACTATCTGGCCAATTCCAAAGATACGTGACTCAATGGAATGCTGAAATAATCGGACAATATCTTAGATATCCCATGCGGGTAAATTTTTACTAAAGGTAATACAGAAACGACTGCAAACATAAATTGACAGAGAACTTCCAGAGGTTCAAGCTGGATTCAGAAGAGGATGTGGAACGAGGGATATCATTGTTGATGTCTGATGGATATTATGCAATATATCATTTTATTTATTGACTGCTGGTTCTATGAGTGTTGATTATGGATCAAATTAAAATGAAGTCTTTGGCACTTTCAAACTTTTCTCCATTTATTGTGATGTTATTTATTGCTCTAGAGGTGAGGATTTTTTTTTCCTTTACTTTAAGGGGAAATTCATACTGAATACTGTAATCTTTGATCTTCATCAGTAAATTATTTAAGTCCTCTTCAATTCCAACAAGCAAGTTTACATTGTCTAATTATTGCCAAGTTGCTAATGAGTGTTCTTCCAATATTGATGTGAAATTCTTCTTGATATAACCCAGCTTCTCAATAAATGTGGTGAAATGATACAACCCTGATTTTATGACATCTTTTCTAATTTTAGTTCACTCAATATCTACTTGTTCTGTTCTAATGATTGCTTCTTGGTCTATATACAGGTTCTGCAAGAGCACATTTAAGTGTTCAGGAATATCCATTCTTACAATATTATCTATATATTGTCAAGATTCACATAGTTAAAAACCTTTGCACAAACCACAAGTAAATATCTTGAACTTCCATATGAGAAATTGATTATCGTTTTCACAGTCTGCCTCTGGTTTTGTTTGGGTTTATAATACTGAGCTTCTCTGCCCTCTCTTCCTTCATATGTAGTCAATTTTATTACTGTATATTCCATCTAGTGAGGTCCATGAGAAGATAGCTAAGGTGTACCTATTGGTCTTACCATGTATGAAAGAAAGAAGAATGATAAGAATTTAAGATATTGGAATCAACATGTGATCATTAGTCTCCATGAATCTGAGATCAGAAGAACTAGAAGGTGTTCAGATACCATTACCAGCTGCTCTGAAAGGGATCACATTAAAAGGTCCTAGATATAGTGGGAGAAATTGTGGAACAACACTAAAAATTATTTAAAAAAAAAGACCAAGCTTACTGGTCAGAAAGAGACTAGAGGAACCCAAGATTACCACCCACAGATGTTCTTCAGGTCTGGGAAAGAACTCATCCTTGTTACCCAATTTTCAGCCAATTAGTAGATAGGTATGTAGAGGGGACAATAACACTAGTAAGTTATATTCACCATGGTGGTGGTGGTTATATGCTGTAGAGCCAATCCCAACTCATAGCAACCCTGTACAGCGTTTCCAAGGCTGTAAATCTTTACAAGAGCAGAAAGCCTCATCTTTCTCCCGTGGAACAGCTAGTAGTTTCGAACTGCTGTCCCTGAGGTTAGCAGCTTGATTCATAACCACTATGCTACCATATTCACCATAGAATTGTCAATAATTTTTTTTTTTTTTTTAAAGACAACATTTACCTAAAGAGAAAGTTGAGAAGCCATTGGAAGGAGCATAGAATGGGAATAGTAACTGCAGGAAGGAAGTAGGATAACTATTATTGCATGGAGTGGATTACAATCATTGAAACAAAACAAAGTGTATGATTTGTTGAATGTAAAACTGATGATAATGCCTGGAAACCTTCACTCAACTCACAAGAAAAAGCTTTCTTAAAAAAAAAAAAAAATGCTGTCAATGACAGGAGAGATAGTAAATTGGTAGTGTAGTAGTCTAATTCTACTTCTCATTTTCCTAGAAGAAAATAATGCAGTCAAATGTTTTGGTCTTCATTATTTATTATTCCTATTAGATAGCTACACTTTACTCTACTACAATAGGAGTCCTGGTGTGGCACCATAGGATAAGCACTTGACCTCAATGTCTGTTTGAACTGCAAAGTCAGTTCAAACTCACCAGCTGCTTCTTGGAAACCCCATACAGAGTCAGAACTGACTCAAATGTACTTAACAACAACAACAGCTACTGCTATATAGGTGAAGAATCATAAGTTTAACTAATATAATAGATACATATTTGTTTGCTCATTTAATGAAATTTTGTAGAAAGTGTGGAATATTAGGTCTTCACAAATAATTTGGAAGTTGCACATATTTACTCTTTTGGAAACATTTTTTTTGGGGGGATGGAGTGGGGTGGAAAGCTACTTATAATACTTCTATCCACACGTCTGAAAATATGGTAGCTGGAAATTTCCAGTGTAATATCTATTGTCTTGGACCTTTACTATATTCACTATTCCTAGACCTATAATTTATGGGGAAAAAAAAAAAAAAAGGTTTGGTGGCACAATGATTAAAGCACGTGAATGCTAAATGAAAGGTTAGTAGTTCAAATCCAAACAGCTGTCCCATAGGAGAAAAGATCTGGAAATTTCACATTAGGATTATTGCCTAAGAAACCCTATAGAGTTGTACTACTTTGTCACATGGACCTCTATGAGTCAAGTTGACTGTGCACAACAATTCTATGTCAAGAAATCTAACAAGTTCTGTTGTGATGAAAGTTGTTGTTGTTTTTAAATGCCATCAAGTCAGGTCTGACTCAGTAACCCAGTACAGGGCCTCCCAGGAGTGAACTAGTGAGTTTGAAACCACCAACCTTGTGGTTCAAACTGACTTTGCATTCCAGTGCTTATCCTATAATACCTCATGTCCCTAAATAAATCACCTGGACTAATACAAGTGGAATTGTGTCTTCTGTCCACCTTGAGTTAAGTGCTCTCTTTGAGTCAATCAATGATGGGAGAGGAGTGGATCTGCAAAATGTGCTAGTTTTCATATAATCATTTGATCTTTAAGTTAGGACAAGAAAAAAATCATTTTGCAAAAGACTAAATTCCAGGGAGCTATAGAAGAAGCTTGGGTTAGGCGCACCTTAGTCCTCAAGCTTACGTCTCTGCTTTTCAACACTTTAAAAAGTTCCTGTGCAGCAGATTTGCCAATATAATATGTCGTCTGATCTTTTGATTACTTCTTCCATGAGTGTTGATAGTTGATCCAAGAAGAATGAAGTCAGTGAATGAAGGACAGTGAATAAGGAAGATCTTAGAAGAATTGATACCTTTGAGTTGTGGTGTTAGAAGAGAATACTAAAAGTGCCATGGACTGCCAAAAGAACCAATAGATCTGTTTTGGAAGAAGTGCAGCCAGTGTGCTCCTTGGAGGCCAGGATGGCTAAGCTTCGTCTCTCATACTTTGGGCATATTGTGAGGAGGGAACAGTCACTGGAGAAGGATGAAATGCTGGGTAAGATGGAGAGTCAGAGAAAAAGAGGAAGACCCGCAATGAGATGGATCAGCCAGGTGGCATCATTGAAGGACTCAAGTGTGACAGCGGTAGTGAGGTTGGCCCAGGATCAGACATTGTTTCATTCTGCTGTGCATGGGGTCACTATGAGTCGGTTCCAACTGGATGGCACCTGACAGCAACAATAGCAATACAAGAAGCATTTCACATATATAAACATATTTACTACAGAAAATAGTTTATTACAAATTATTTTTTTTAAAAAAAACAAACTTAAATATGGCATATTTCAAGAATAATTTTTTTTTAGAAAGATAAACCCAAGAGTGGTTTCTATGGGGAGGAGGATAAGATGTCCCAAATGTGAAATGTCTCCAAAATATTATGGTACTGGATAACCTTTGATATCAATTGCCTCTCCTTTCCTCAATATATTCCCACATATTTCAGGTTTCTGAAATGGCAGCTCACAGAACTTATGAAAAGTCAAGAAAATGGTTCATGCAGTTGTAAAGTCTGGCAAATTAAATTAGTCATTTGAACGTAAGCTCAAGTTCAAAGAAATAGAGATCAGAAGATGCTAGCCAGAAGCAGGATACAGAAAAAGATACCCAGTTTTGCCTAAGCGTTGATCAGTCCAGCTATAGAGACTCAAAATGGCTGAAATAGGAAGAAGGAAAACTCACTTGGGTAAACAAAGGAGTAGACTGGGATTCACATCACCAAGATGACTCCCTGAGTTGTGGGCTAATGTTGCTAACTGGTGTCCAGTTGGCAATTGCAAGGTTGACTCAGGACAAGAACTAGCCTTCCGAGTATCTTCAATTGAGAAGGGGGTAGTAACAAAGATGGCATTTTGCCCACATCTAAGACATCAATGCAGGTGTGTTTTCAGCCACATGAGGTCAAAAGGTAAGTTTGAGAACACATTAGTCACCACTGGGCATATTAGTTGCGCCAAATATAGTTTCCAACCACTCTGGGATTCCAGCCTCATGACCTCCTTAATTAAACTGGAAGCTGGCAGTTTACCTAATAAGGGGACTGCTTAAAATATGATGTTAGTTCTTGTTTTAACACAGCTATCAAACATGATGGTTAATCAGCAGCTCACACCTGCAAAGAAACTGGGGGTGGTGAACTAAGACATCCAGTAAGACAGAGACTCAAGATATATCTCACACCAATCCTACCTCATCAACATAACAGATAACTCTCTCCCAAATAGCACTATAACCACAGGTCTAGAGGCTAGGATTTACAATACATCACAAAATAGAGAACTATGATTAAAGTGTCATAGTAATATTGGCTGGGTGCCGTGGCATTGGTTCCGACTCATAGCGACCTTGTACAGGGTTTCCAAGGCTATATTTACAGGAGCAGAACGCCTCATCTTTCTCCTGTGGAACCGCTGGTAGTTTCGAACTGCTGATCTTGCGGTTCACAGCCTGATTTGTAACCACTACGCTACCAGAGCTCCTCAAAAATCTTCAAACCTTGTACAGGGTTTCCAAGGCTGTAAATATTTACAGGAGCAGAACGCCTCATCTCTTTCCCTTGGAACTGCTGGTAGTTTCAAACTGCTGATCTTGCAGTTTGCAGCCTGATTTGTAACCACTACGCTATCAGAGTTCCTCGAAAATCTTCAAAGCAGCGAGACCTTTGAAGCAAAGAGGTCTAACCACTACACTACCAGGCCTTGCTCCTTCAAGATGGCGGACCAGGTAGGTGTGTAATGAGGAGCTCAGTCAACAACAACACAGAACACTGGGCCAAAAGGGCTCACAAGATAGTGTTGGAACTCTGAAACAAATATAAAAGTATGTTTGGAGGATTGGAGGTTTTGCAGCTGGGGAATTTGAAGGTTATCCAGAAATCTATTGTATTCTGGATCAAGACACTCAGCTGTTCCAGGAGCTGCCATCTTGGGAGAGAACATCTTGATTGTATCAGGATTGATAGTATCAGGAGAGAACATCTTGA
>NW_006408711.1:972185-972711 GCF_000296735.1 Chrysochloris asiatica
AAGGATGCCATGCTGGGTAAGATGGAGGGTCAGAGAAAAAGAGGAAGACCCCCAACGAGATGGATCAGCCAGGTGACATCATTGATGGTATCAAGTGTGGCAGCGGTAGTGAGGTTGGCCCAGGATCGGACATTGTTTAGTTCTGCGGTGCATGGGGTAGCTATGAGTCGGTTCTGACTTGATGGCACCTGACAACAACAACATATATATATGTATTGCATCAAATAATGAAACAAATTGCTTTCAAAGTACTTCTAAGATACTGTACAAGTATGTCATTTAAAAAGAACTATGAAGAACGGCATTAAGCTCGTGAAAACACTACAATGTTTTTAATCAATTTTGCCACAAACTTTGAGATGACCCTTCACAGATGTGAAATTCAGAAAGTGATAACAATATATATATTTAAATGTATATTTGTTGTTGTTGTTGTTGTGAAGTGCCGTCGAGTCGGTTCCGACCCATAGCGACCCTGTACAAGGTTTCCAAGGGTGTAAATCTTTATGGGAGTAGAAAGCCTCAT
>NW_006408711.1:972811-976451 GCF_000296735.1 Chrysochloris asiatica
ATATATACATATGTATATGTACATATACATATGTTGATTGTTGATAAGTACCATGGAGTCGGTTCCCACTCATAATGACCCTGCACAGGGTATATATATGTTGTTGTTGTTGTTACATGCCGTTGAGTCGGTTCCGACCCATAGCGACCCTATACAGGGTTTCCGAGGGTGTAAATCTTTACGGGAGCAGAAAGCCTCATCTTTCTCTGGCTGGTAGTTTCGAACCACTGGCCTTAAGGTTCGCAGCCCGATTCGTAACCACTACGCTACTATATATATATGCTTGTATATATATTTATCAAAAAACAAAAAAAAAAATACAAGAGTTTAATTCATTCAATTTTGCAAAAAACTATCATATAGTTAATCTTTAAATTTGTAATTTAAAATTGTTATCACTGTCTGAATTCCACATCTGTGAGGGGTAATCTCAAAGTTTGTGGAAAAATTGAATAAAAACATTGGAATGTTTTCATGAATTTAATGCCGTCCCTCATAGCTGTTTTTAAATGGCAGATTTGTACAGTATCTTAGAAGTACTTTGAAAGCAATTTGTTTTCATTATTTAATGTAGTCTGTACTTTAAACATTATATTCCAGATTTATAATATATTCTATAAAATATATAATTAATACACTTCCTTAATTGAACATAATTTAATAAAAGATATGCTTGTATATTCTTTATTCAAATAAATATTGAAATATGCTATAAAATATTGGATGCCATAAATTATTATGGCTGCATAATTAAGATTTAGAATGTATTGTACATATTCGAAGATTAATAGTAAGATCAAAATATAGCCAGCCTTGTGAGGAAAAACTTAAGCATCATTCTCATGCTTCCCATGCATTCACTAAAACATAAAGTTTGTAACTAGTTGGTTGAATGTATGAGTATATGGCAATTCTGGACAGTGTACACATTTAATTGAAAAACATGCAACTATTAATTTCTATTTTATGCTGTTTCTTACTTGTAGCAACCAACAGAAGTGTACATATATTCTTCATTTCTTGATTTTTACTATGGTAAGAATCACCCTCATTTAGCTCCTAATCTAAAAGGGTTTGCCAATATTTGCTCTTTCTGAGAAATATATCTGATGTTCATTAAGCAAATTCACATCCATGTAGAATTGGGGGTGGCGATAGCTGACCTTGAAAGATAGACAATGTATGTTACAGTGCTAACTTAATTATCAATGAGAAAACATGAAATCTTTGAATATCATTTCCTCAGATGGATTTGATAGAAATCAAAAGAATTTTCCATATTTCAATTAAATGATATTAAAAAAATTAACTACCAATACTATTTAAGAAAAAATATTAAAAATTCACCTACTAAAAGTTCCAATTGTTTGTAGAAAAAACATTTCCATTTTCAAGGCATATCTAATGTCATTTTAGTCCATGAACAAGACTTATTTTTAGGATTGTGTTTCTGTGCCTTAATATATGTATTTTACTAGTCAGCAGATACACTGCAATTTATATACATAATGGAGCAGTTTTTTCAGAGGAATTTAGCTGGATGTGCAGTATCAAACTTTTAGACTGGCTACTTTAATACTATATTTTGAGTCAATGAGTCAAATCATTTTCAATTAAATTGTTTATCACTTTTATATGTCTAAAGCTCTTTAGATAAAATATGAATTTGAATATATCACACCTGAATTTAGAGATCATTTTAAAACAGATTTGACACATTAAACACTAAAGACCAAAGACCAGAAGAGTTGTGGGATGACATCAAGAACATCATACATGAAGAAAGCAAAAATAATTGAGATGACAAGAAAGAAAGAAAAGGTCAAAATGGATGTCAGAAGAGACACTGAAACTTGCTCTTCAGCATAGAAATGCTAAAGAAAATGGAAGAAATAAGGAGGTCCAAGAGCTGAACAGAAAATTTCAAAGATCATCTCAAGAAGATAAAGCCAAATATTACAACAAAATGTACAAAGATCTGGAGTCAGAAAACCAAAACTGAAGAACTTGCTCAGCAATTCTCAAGCTGGGGGAACTGAAGAAAAAATTCAAGCCTCAGCTTTCATTATTGAAAGATTCTCTGGGCAAATTATTGAATGGTGCAGAAAGCATCAAGAGAAGATGGAAGAAATATGCAGAGTCACTGTGCCAAAAGAAAATGGCTGATGTTCAGTTATTTCAAGATGTAGCATATGATCAAGAGCCAATGATAGTGAAGAAAGAAATGCAAGGTGCATTGAAGGAATTGGCAAAGAACAAGGCATCAGGAATTGATGGAATAAAAATTGAAATCTTTCAAAAAAATGAGTCAGCACAAGAGGCGCTCACTCATCTATGCCAAGATATTTGAAAGACAACTATCTGGCTGACTGATTGGAAGAGTTCTGTATTTTTGCCCATTCCAATGAGAGGTGACCCAATGGAATGTGGAATTCATCGGACAATATCTTTGATATCCCTTGTGAGTAAAGTTTTACTAAAGGTAATACAGAAATGGATGCAAGCATACATTGATGGAGAATTTCCAGAGGTTCAAATCAGATTCAGAAGAGGCCATGGAATGAGGGATATCATTTTTGAAGTCTGGTGGATATTAGGTGAAAGCAGAGAATATCAGAAAGATGTTTATGTGTCCTTTAATGACTACAAAAAGTTTTATTTTTTAATGTTTCATTGTGAATTATGTGATAGTTTACATGGGAGAACATTAGTTATACATTCATCCTATCATATATCATTTCATTTCAATGGTTATAATCCCCTCCATGCATCTTCAACCAACCACAGAGTATACCCTGCAAGCCTTCCCCCTGGTCATCAGCACACACCTCCTCTCCTTCTCTGGGTGTAAAGTCTCCAGCCCCTCCATCTCTCCACATCTTCATCTCTGCCTCCATCATTGTTGGTACTGCTTTTCTGGGTAGGGTCCCATTCTCTGCTCTTCTCCCTTGATGGTCCCAGGGACCTCCACTCCTAGACTGCAAATTAAATCACTTCCCTCCTTACTACAAAATGTCTACATTTACATTTCCAACCCTCACATTCAGCCCTGATAACAATTATTCACCATGGTATCACAAGAGACCTATCCGAATTTCCTTTCATTAGCCCCACCTAGACAGATTGAATATAACTCAGTGGTAGCCTTCTGGATCTAGATTCCCTCTTGAAGCCTCCTGAAACAGTTACTTCTTGACTTTGAAGCCCTCCCATTTTGGGAAGCCAATGTCCAAGTTGCCCATCTCTGTCTACTCTGTGTATGGGGGGACTGGGAATGATCCTTGATGTAAAGATTTGTTCCATTTTTGAGCTACTGCATCCATAGGTGTAGTTCAAGTTACTAAAATTATATCAGATTACTCTTTTTTCCCCTCTTCTTTCTTCTTCTAGTTGAACTCTGATAATCCAGTCATTGAAGCCAGGTCAATGGGTATTATCTGCAAGTGTGGGTGTTTTTGTGCTTATGCCCTCTCTTCATATCAGCTGGATGCTTCACGCTCCACTCTAGTCCTCTGTACCCATGTCACTGACTCTGGGCCTAAGAGTTCCCAAGTCTTGCCATACTGTTAGCTAACCAAGTCTCTACCCAGGTTTACAGGAGTGTATTGGAGTCCTGGTGTGGCGCTATGGGTTAATGCAC
>NW_006408711.1:983051-988244 GCF_000296735.1 Chrysochloris asiatica
GTGTGGCAGCGGTAGTGAGGTTGGCCCAGGATCGAACATTGTTTCGTTCTGCTGTGCATGGGGTCGCTATGAGTCGGTTCCGACTCGATGGCACCTGACAGCAACAACATCAACACTCATGGAATCAGGAGTTAAGAAATCAAACAACACATTGCATTAGGCAAATCTGCTTCACAATAGTTTTTTGAAGCGTTGCAGAGCAAAGATATCAGTTTGAGGACTAAGGTGTGCCTGACAGAATCCATAGTATTATCAATAACCTCATATTCATGTGAAAGCTAGACAGTGAATAAGGAACACCATAGAAGAACTGATGATTTCGAGTATAGCATTGGAGGAGAATATTGGAAGTATCATAGGCTACCAAAGAACCAACAGATTTGTTTTGGAAAATGTGCAGCCAGAGTGCTCTTTGGAGACCAGGATGGCTAAACTTTACCTCTCATTGTTCAGACATATCATCAGGAGGGACCAGTCACTGGAGAAGAATATCTTGTTTGGTAAGGTGGAGTGTCAGAGAAAAAGAAGAAGACCACCAGCAAAATGGATTGGCAAAGTGGCAGAATCAATGGGCACAAGTGTGGCAACAGTTGTGAAGTTGGCCCTGTATCGGGCAGTGTTTCTTTCTGTTTTGCATAGGGTCGCTATGAGTCAGTGCTTACTCAACGGTACCTAACAATAAAAACAGGTAGAAATATACATGTTCAAAGAACATTCAGTCTCATATAGACTGGGGCTCTAGATACATTGTATAATTGTTATGGCAATAGAATATTAAATACTTAGTTATTCATTTTTGTTTTAAATTTATTTACTCATTTTTTGTTTTATTCTTTTGTCTTGTGATTATTTTTTTGTTTGTGGGTATTTAGAAGATGAAAGCCAGTCTTTTATTTTGTAATTTTTTGTTATTGTAGGTTTGTTTCATTTTGTTTTAAGTATCCATTGGGAAATATAACTACATACATTGTTGTTGTTGTTGTTGTTGTTAGGTGCCATCGAGTTGGTACCGACTCATAGTGACCTTATGACCAGCAGAATGGAACACTGCCTGATCCTGGACCAACCTCACTACTGTTGCCACGCTTCAATCCATCGATCCTGGCACTTGGCTAATCCATCTCTTTGGGGGGTTTTCTCTGACCATCCACCTTACCAAGCATGATCCTTGTCCAGCGAATGGTCCCTACTGACAATATATCCGAAGTATGAGAGACGAAGTTTGGCCATCCTAACCTCCAAGGTTATGGTGAGAATTTTTGTTTTCTTTACTTTGAAATATAATCCATACCGAAGGCTGTGCTCTTTTGTCTTCATCAGTAAATGTTTTAAGTCCTCTTCACTTTCAGCAAGCAAGGTTGTATCATCTGAATATCGTAGGTTGTTCATGAGTCTTTCTCCAATCCTGATGCCATGTTTTTCTTCATATAACCCAGCTTTTCTTATTATTTGCTCAGCATACAGGTTGAATAAGTATGGTGAAAGAATACAACCTTGTTGCACACCATTCTTTATTTTAAGCCATTCAGTGACATAAATGCATATAATGTTTTTGTAACTTGTTTTATATAGAATCATGTTGCAATGTAATTACATTTACTTATACCAGTGCTGCCTATTCTTTCTGATTTATCTGTCTCCTCCTCTTTCTTTCTTTCTTCTTCTTTTTCTTGTTTACTTTCCTTTACCACTCTAGCTACTCTCTGTTATAGTTGTTATTATTATTAGTTGTTTTGTTCACCTCCTTTGTTCAGTTTTCAAATCAATTGAGATCATGTTGTCCTGCCAATTAAATCATAATAGATAACACATTTGGAACCTTGTAAGCATTTTTCCCCATTGAATTTGAAATAACAGAGTAAACATCTACCAGGGTGATTTGCATAAAATCTTCTATATCTCCTGAAAGGAAT
Organism: Chrysochloris asiatica; assembly: GCF_000296735.1. Taxonomy (NCBI): domain Eukaryota; kingdom Metazoa; phylum Chordata; class Mammalia; order Afrosoricida; family Chrysochloridae; genus Chrysochloris; species Chrysochloris asiatica. Next base: position 984,965 of record NW_006408711.1, read on the forward strand.
TTTAAAAAGGACTTTTGGAAAGCCTTGAATAACAATATTAAAGGCTTAATCTTTCAAATTGCCCAACCAATATATAGTAAAGTTAAGTGTTTCATTGGAATGTGAGAGATTTTTTAAATCTTTGTTTTGAAGGAAGAAAAAACTAATACATGGTCAGGTATGCTAAACTGGAATCTCTGGAAACAGACACTTAAATGATCAACACCTAAGGAAAAATGGTAGGGAATGGAGAAGAAGTAGAAGGACATAGAATAATTTAGCAATGATAATAGGTCTAATAAAGTCTTAGCCAAAACAGTGCTGCAGTGTTATGTGTCAGGTTGAAATGGACTGGCATTTACAGATTCAGTTTTCTCCAAGAAGGCTGTAACCTTAAGCAAAGTCAACTCTCAAAAGCTGAAGCAGTCCCTGAAAGAGATGAAGCATGGCACTTTCTGGTAATTTGTTCCCACATATGGGAATAAATCCTTTCGTAAAAAAGAAATGAATAGCATGTCTCTGTGTCTATGACATTAGAGAGAAATAATTTAGATTATGATGTTGTTAAGTGCAGTAGAGTTGGTTCCAACTCATCAAGACCCCGTATAGGGTTTCTTTCCCAGGAGTGGTTGGTGAGTTTGAACTGCAGACATTGCCATTCAAGCTGAACTTGCAGTCAACTGCCTATCCTATCGCACCACCACAGGACTTCAATTTAGATTATATTATAGTTTAATGTTACATTGATATGTTTTCTGAATCAGTGGAGGATACTATTCCAAATTTCATAAAGAAGGAAGCAAATTAACTTTCACACATAAAATCAAATTATAGCTGCAAGTTCAGAATATCTAAGGCAGATTTAAGTGTTTTCTATGCAGAATTGGAGTCCAATTTTAGTTGAAGCAGACTATTTACAGTAGTAATTTTAATGGCTGTACACTACTTATTCAGTCAGTAAGAACTTATGCATGCTTATGATAAGTGTTGGAGTTGCTTGTTTAAGCATACTTAGTGTTAATCCCAGATGATAATTGCTATTGAATTAGCATGAGAAAACTGGTTGTTAACCCCACTGTCCAATGCCTTTGAGTCAATTTCATCTCATAAAAACCTTATAAGACAGAACAGAACTCCCCCATAGGGTTTCCAAGGCTGTTTTCTTTACTGAAGCAGACTTTCACATATTTCTCTTGCTGAGTGAATCATAAATTCAAGCAGCAGATCTGGATATCAGCTGAGGTCTTACTCACTGCCCAATCAGGGTGTAAAACACAGAAGTATGTATTGTTATTGCAAAGTTCTGTATCACACTATAAAAAATTATGTTGTCCACATTCAAATGAGAGAGGATTCTGTGCTTTACAAAATCATTGAAAAACCCAATTTAATCCTTTGCATTTTTTGAGCCTATTGTATTAGGCAAACAGATATATAACATGTAAGGATGGCAAACATGATGCTTCTAAAGATCAGGGTTAGAAGTGGTCCTACTCATTTTACTTCCATTCTATTGGCTACAGCTCAGTCATTGTTGTTGTTATTATGTGTCATTGAGTCAGTTTGGCTTATAGTGACCCTGTCTAGGGTTCCGAGGAGAGACTTGTGGGTATGAAACATTAACCTTGAGGTTCAAACTGACCTTGCAGTCCAGTGAATTACCCTGCAGCACCACAACCGAACTTAGTCATATATCCATAAAAGAATAGCAATGAAGACTAAAAAAATAAAGCCTTAAAGGGATTGGAAAAATTAGAAAAAGATGGGTGTTGATTAACAATTACAGCCTGTGCCGCATCTGCTGACAGAACTGAGAACATTATACAAAGAAAATAACTTATAATATCAAGATTTCTGATAATTATATTGGCTTAAAGCTCAAACCAAGTAGAAGTATGATTGTTATTCATGCCATCGTAGAAAGATTCTGGAAAGAAATCCAAAATAAGAATAACGGATTGCACTTTTGCTCTCTTAAGCTATTATTCTAGGAATAATTTGAAAGTTGCCAAAGAAAAACAATTAACAGTTCATCATTCATACATATTTTTTGTTTGAATTACAAAATGTATAAAAATCTGTTGCTTATAACTTGAAATGTTTATATGTAATGAATTATAAATTCCTAGAACTTAAAGATAATTATTTTGCATGTGATATTATCTTCTATGCAGGTTGAACAATTATTGAAGTGTGGATTGATGAATTATGATCATTAATTTATTTAAAACCAAAATAATAATTTTCAGTCTATTTCAAGTGTCAGAAATTATTTTAAAAAGTGTTTATAGGATGTTACAATTCAATGACATTTACATTTTATTGAAGCATAGATTAAAAGGAAGGAAAATAATCAAATTTTCTAGAAAATTTTAGTATGCAAAATTGCAATAACATTTTGAATTTAAGACAATAGAAGAGGCTTGAATTGGTTGATCTATAGTAATCAAGCTGTGATAATTCTATGAAAACTCATATCCTTGGTCTACTGGAGAGAGACAATAATAAAACGGAAAAATAAATACTATGATTAGAAGGAAGAAAAACAAATCCTTCTTTTGTGATGTCACATGCTTCAACCATATTACCCTCACTTCCCAACAATGCTATGTGAATTGTTGTTGTTGTTAGGTGCCATCGAGTCAGTACTGACTCTTAGTGGCCCAATGAACAACAGAATGAAACACTGCCCGGTCCTGGGCCAGCCTCATAATTGTTGCCACACTTGAACCCATTGATTAAGCCAGTTTGCCAGTCCATCTCACTGGGGGTCTACCTCTTTTTCTCTGACCCTCCACCTTACCAAACATGACATCCTTCTCAAGAGACTGTTCACTCCTGACAATATGTCTAAAGTATCAGAGATGAAGTTGGGTCATCCTGGCTTCCTAGGACCACTCTGGCTGAACTTCTTCCAACACAGATTTGTTTATTGTTTTGGCATCACCTGGCACTTTCAATATACTTCTCCAACACCATAACTCAAAAACACCAATTCTTCTAAGGTCTTCCTTATTCACTGTCCAGATTTCACATGCATATGAGGTTATTGAAAATACCATGGCTTAGGTCAGTCACACCTTAGTCCTCAAGCTGACATCTTTGCTCTTCAAAAAAAGTTCTTGTGCAAAAGATTTGTCTAAGGCAACACGTTGTTTGGTTCCAAGACTACTTCCATGAATGTTAATGGTTGATCCAAGAAAAATGAAGTCCTTGACAACTTCAATCTTTTCTCCATTGATAAGAATGTTGTTTGTTGGTACAGTGCTGAGGATTTTTGTTTTCTTTACATTGAGATGCA
>NW_006408711.1:988344-991092 GCF_000296735.1 Chrysochloris asiatica
AAGCATGACACAATAGTGAGGTTGGCCCATGATCGGGCAGTGTTTCGTTCTGCTGTGCGTAAGTCACTATGAGTGGGCACTGACTTGATGGCACCTAACAACAACTACAACAAAGCACTTATTACAAATCTATCACTTTAAAATACTTTCAAAATAGTGTGTGTTTAAAAAACTAACAGTAAATATTTCTTTTTCATAAAATGAAATACTAAACCAATATTCAGTTTTGTCCTTTGCTTTTTCAAGATATTTGGCTTCCTGCATGAGTTTTGGTTTGTTTCTATCCACTTTTATTTAGTACTTGATTTGCTGAACCAATTTTTTTAAGTTAAACACCTGAGGCTACAGGATACATTGCCTTGATAATGTTGCACTCTAGTTTTTATTCCTTGTGCCCACAACAAATCATCCTTCAAGTATTAAAGCATCACAAGAATAGTAAGTAGAAATGCCTACTATTCTTGTGATGCTGTAGTACTTGACGGATCACTTGTTATCAGCACAAGGAAAGCCCACCACTCATCTGTCAGTTTGTTGTACTGCGGTGGCTGTGAGTTGCTGTGATTCTAGAAGCTATGCCACTGGTATTTTAAATACCAGAAGGATCACCTATGGTGGACAGGTTTCAGATGAGCTAGACAGACTAGAAAGGAATGACAAACTACATTAGAATATTTAATCACTGAAACCATTATTTAGTAGAGAAAAACCATCAGATATAGTGCCAGAAAATGAGTCCCTCAGGTTAGAAGGCATTTAATATGCAACGGAGGAAAAGCTGCCTGATCAGAGTAGAGTTGAATGTACTGACATGGATGCAGTAAAGCCTGTGAGAGCAAGCCGGTTGGACCTTCATTTTCTGATGGGGCACAACTCAAAATTCAGAGAAACAGCTGTAAATATCCATTAATAATCAGAACATGGAATTTATAAAATATGAATCTAGAATTAGAAATTCTCAAAATGAAATCAAATGCATAAACATCAATATCTTAGACATTAACAAGCTGAAATAGACTGGTATTGGCCATTTTGAATATGACAACCACGTGGTGTACTATGCCGGAATGACAAATTGAGGAGGAATGGTGGTACATTCATCGTCAAAAAGAACACATCCAGACCAGTCATGAGGTACAACACTGTCTGTGATAGTATGATATCCATGCCCCTACAGCTAAGACCATTTAATACGAATATTGTTCCTATTTACGCAGCAACCACTAAAGACAATGAGGTTGAAATAGAAGAATTATACCAACTTGTTCAATCTGAAATTGATCAAACAGGCAGTCAAGATGCATTGATCATTAGTTGTGATTGGAATGCAAAGGTTAGAAGCAAAGAAGAAGGATCCGTATTTGGAAAGTATGACCTTGGTGATAGAAATGATGCTGGAGATTACATGATAGAATTATGAAAAATCAATGATTTGTTCATTTCAAATACATTCTTTAGACAGCATAAGAGATGACTATACACATGGACTTTGCCAGAAAGAATACATGGAAATCAAATTGACAACATCTGCGGAAAGAGAAAATGAAAAACTCCATACCATCATTCAAAACAAGGTCAAGCATAGATTGTGGAACATACCACAAGTCCACGAGAGCCAACATATGACCTTGAATATATCCCACCTTTATTTAGAGATCATCTGAAGAAAATATTTAATACATTAAACACTAAAGACCAAAGATCAGAAGAGTTGTGGGATGACATTAAGAATACCATACAGGAAGAAAGCAAAAATTAATCAAGAAGACAAGAAACACGCAAAGGATCAAAATGGATTTCAGAAGAGACACTGACACTTGTTCTCCAGCATAGAGATGCTGAAATAAATGGAAGAAATGAGGAGGTACAAGAGCTGAACAGAAAATTTCAAAGGTCAGCTTGAGATGATAAAGTCAAATATTACAACAAAATGTGCAAAGATCTGGAATCAGAAAACCAAAAGGTTTTCAGCATTTCTCAAGCTGAAGTACTGAGGAAAAAACTCAAGCCTTGAATTTTGTTAATGAAGGATTTTTTGAGCAAATTATTGAATAATGCAGAAAGCCTCAAAAGAAGAAGGAAGGTATACACGGAGTCACTGTACTAAAAGGGAATGATTGATGTTTGATCATTTCAAGAGGCAGAATATGATCAAAAGCCAATGATACTGAAGGAGAAAGTCCAAGGTACATTGAAGGAATTGGCAAAGAACAAGGCACCAGTAGTTGAAAGATTAAAAATTGAAATCTTCCAAGAAAGTAAGCCAGCAGAGTAGGAACTCATTCATTTCTGCCAAGATATTTGGAAGACAACTATCTGGCCGACTGATTGGAAGAGATCCATATTTGTACCCATTCCGAAGAGAGGTGACCCAATGGAATGAGGAAATCATCGAACAATCGCTTTGATATCCCATGCGAGCAAAGTTTTACTAAAGGTAATACAGAAATGGCTACAATCATACATTGACAGAGAACTTCCTGATGTTCAAGCCAGATTCAGAAGAGGCCGTGGAAAGAGGGATACCATTGTTGATATCTGACAGATCTTGACTGAAAGCAGAGAATATCAGAAAGATGTTTACCTATGCTTTATTGACTATGCAAAGGCTTTCAATTGTGTGGATCATGACAAGTTTTGGACAACATGGCAAATTATAAGCATTCCATAACACTTAATTGTTCTCATGAGGAATCTGTGCATGGACCAAGAAGCAGTCGTTCAAACACAACATGGGAACACTGAATG
>NW_006408711.1:991192-991681 GCF_000296735.1 Chrysochloris asiatica
TAGGCATTAGTGAGTTCAAATAGAATAGTATTGGCCATTTTGAATCTGATAATCACATGATTTACTATGTAGGGAATGACAAATTGAAAAGGAAAGGTGTTGCACTCATCGTCAAAAAGAACATATCCACATCAGTCATGAGGTACAATGCTGTCAATGATAGGATCATATCCATGCGCCTACAGGAAAGTCCAGTTAATATCACTATTATTCAAATTTATGCACCAACCATAAAAGACAGTGAAGATGAAATAGAAGAATTCTACCAAGTTCTTCAATCTGAAATCAATCAAACATGCAATCAAGATGTATTGCTCATTACTGGTTATTGGAATTCAAAGGTTGGGAGCAAAGAGGACGGACCAGTAGTTGGAAAATTTGGACTTGGTGATAGATATGATGCTGGAGAACGAATGATAGATTTCTGCAATACAAATGATTTGTTTATTTCAAATACCTTCTTTAGACAGCATAAGAGATGACTATACA
>NW_006408711.1:992779-993791 GCF_000296735.1 Chrysochloris asiatica
GGTCTACAGTCCCCAGTTACTCCATCTCTCCACATCATTGTCTCTGCCTCCATCTCTGGCATCACTGTTTCTCTGGGTAGGGTACTGAACTCCATTCTTCTCCCTTGATGGTCCCAGAAGCTTTTGCTCCTGGCCTGTATAGTCAACCACTATCCTCCTTTTGCTATAAAACATCTACCTTTACATTTCCAACACCCACAGTGAGTCCTGATAGCAATTATTCACTATTGTGACACATCAGAGAGCCATCCCCATCTCCTTTCATCAGTTCTGCCCAGATAGATTGGAAAATACTCCCTGGAGATTCTGTCTTCCTCCATGAACTCTGGATCTAGGCTCCCTCTTGCAAGCTTGTAAGCCAGTCACTTATTGCCTTTGTAGCCCCTCATTTTGGGTAGCAATGTCCAAGTTGGCCAACCCTGTCTACTCTGTGTATTTGTTGTTGTTGTTAAGTGCCGTCCAGTCGGTTTCGACCCATAGCGACCCTGAATAGGGTTTCCAAGGCTGTAAATCTTTACCGGAGCAGATCGCCTCATCTTTCTCCCGCGGAGCGGCTGGTATTTTCGAACTGCTGACATTCCGGTTCGCAGCCCGATTCGTAACCACTACGCTACCAGAGCTCCTTATAGAGGGGGTCAAAATGATCCTTGATGTAAAGTTTTCTTCCCTCTTTTGGGCTATTGCATCCATAGGTGTAGGTCAAGTTCATCAAATTGTATCAGATTACTCTTTTTTTCCCTCTTCTTTCTTCTTCTATTTGAATTCTGATCATCCAGCCATTGAAGCCAGGTCAAGTGGGTATTATCTGCAAGTGTGGGTGTGCTTGTGCATATGCCCTTGCTTCTTATCCATTGGACGCTTCATTCTCCACTCTAGTCCTGTGTGACTATGTCACTGACTCTGGCCCTAGGAGTCCCCAGATATTGCCACACAGCTGGCCAACCAGGTTTCCAACTGGGTTCACAGGAGTCTGTTGAACACAGTAGGGCTTAGCTTGCTGCTTCATTGCTGT
>NW_006408711.1:1020040-1021357 GCF_000296735.1 Chrysochloris asiatica
TTAAAAAAATATATTTAAAAAACCTTTAAAAAGAGGTCCAGATGATCAATACTAATGTATCAGAAATGGACAGTACAATGAGAATGAAAATTAGTAGAATTTAAGATATTGAAGCCAAAATTAGTGAGCTTGAGGACAAATCTACCAATACTGCTAAGAGAGAAGAATAAGCAGAAAATATAATGAAAAAAATCTGAAGAAATTCTAAGATTAAAATGGGAAAACATTAAAAGGAATAACCTATGGGTGATTGCAATTCTAAAACAGGAAGATACAAAGAAAATCACAGAAGAGGCAGTCAAAGAGTTACTGGAACAAAATTTTCTTAACAGTTGAAGGAAAAAAAGATAAGAATCAAATCACAGGTAGAATAGACTCAAAAAGAAAATTACCAAGACATATCATAATCACACTCTCTAAAGTAATGATAGGGATGAATCCTGAAAGCAGCTAGGGAAAAAATAAGTGTTAACCACAACAGGAAATCAGTAAGATTAAGTTCAGATTTCTCAGCAGAAACTATGCAGGCAAGAAAGCAATGGGAAGACATATACAAAACTACAGAAGGAAAAAAACAAACAAAAAACTTCCAACCAAGAATCATATACCTAGCAAAGCTGCCAATCAAATATGACAGTGAAATTAGAACTTTTCAGGATAAATAGGAATTGAGGGCTTTTGTAAAACTAAGCCAGTACTTCAAAACATACTATGACTGAGAACCAACAAGAAGAGACAACAACTAGAAATTAACATAAGTGGCAACATCACCCAAAACTCAGTCAAGATATGAATGAGGTCAGAGCAGAACAGAATAAAACTGGGGGATCTCTTATGTCAGTACATGATCAGGACAACTAAGAAGCAAAAGGAGATAAAAATATAGTAACAAAGATTGAGGTTGTGAAGAAGTCAGACAGATTTCAGGATAAAACAGACTGTGTAAATATGAGGAATAAATCAATAAATTAGACTGCAACAACAAAGAAACTTAACAAAAAGTAAGAAAAGGAAAACCCTAGAGGATTTTGTTAACATTGAATTCACAAGAAAAAGCACACACAAAAAAATGAACTCAGTACAGGAAAACATGCATAACAAAGAAACAAGCAACACCACAAAAAATAAACAGGTTGAATAAGTATGTGTTCTTTCCCCATACTTATTCAACCTGTATGCTGAGCAAATAATATGAGAAGCTGGGTTCTATGAAGAAAAATGTGGCGTCAGGATTGGAGGAAGACTCTTTAACAACCTGCGATATGCAAACGATACAACTTTGCTTGCTGAAAGTGAAGAGGACTTGAAACATTTATT
>NW_006408711.1:1022022-1038788 GCF_000296735.1 Chrysochloris asiatica
TGACAACAACAACATTGATAACTATATTGAATGTTAACGGATTAAATTCACCAGTCAAGAGACAAAGAGTAGCAGAATGGATAAAAAAACAGCATCCCTCAGGATGTTGTCTAGACAAAAGATAAAAATAAACTTAAGATTAAAGGATGAGAAACATATACCAAAGCAATTACAATATAAAAATAAGCAGGAGTAACATTATTAATCTCATAAAATAAACATTAAGGCAAAAAATAGCATACGAGACAAAGAAGGACATTACCTTATGATCAAAGGGTCAATTGAATAAGACAACATAACCATAATAAATATCTCTGCTTCCAATAAAAGAGTTCCAAAATGCATAAATCAGACGCTAATAGAATTGTAGAGGAAATAGACAAAGTTCTAATAATGGGAGATTTTAATATATTACTTTTGATAAAGGACAGAACAACCAGAAAGAAACTCAACAGATATAGAACATCTAAGCAGCACAATCAACAAACATGACATCATGCAAGAGCATTCTACCAACAACAAAAAAATATACATTCTTTTCTAGTGCACATTGAACATTTCCCAGAATAGGCCATGTGGTAAGCCACAAAGCAAGTCTCAATAAATTTTAAAACATCAAAATACTACAAAACATCTTCTCAGATCATAATGCTATAAAATTAGAAATCAACAATAGGAAGATAAAGGAAATAAAATCAAATACATGAAAACTGAATAATACTTTGCTTTAACGGGTAGTAGAAACATAAAAACTGATATTTAAAAATTCCTGTAATCCCAATGATAGTGAATACACAACATATAGCAAAACCTTTTGAACTTGGTAAAAGTAGTCCTGAAAGGGAATTATATAGCAATAAATGCACACATTCAAAATGAAGAAAAGGCCAAAATCAACATATTAGCACATCATCTACAACAATTAGAAAAGGACCAGCCAAAGCAAACTACAGTCACCAGAAGAAAACAAAAAATAATAAAATAAATATGATAGAAAACAGAAAGAATCAGTAAGAAAAGAAGCTGATTCTTTGAAAGAATTAATAAAATTAACAAACCATTGGCAAAGCCAACAAAATCAATAACATGAATAACAAACCACATAGGAAATGTCACAAAATAATCAATGGACTTTTTCTGTTCAGCTCTTGTAGTATTTCCATTTGCTTTAGCATCTCTACACTGGAGCACAAGTTTCAGAGTCTCTTCTGACATACATTTTGACATTTTCCTTCCCTCGTGTCTTCTTAATGACATTTTTGCTTTCTCCTGTATGATGTTCTTGATGTCATCCCATAACTCTTCTGATCTTCAGTCTTTAGTGTCTAATGCATCAAATATGTTCTTCAGATGATCTCTAAATTCATGTGGAATACATTCAAGGTCATATTGTAGTTCTTGTGGACTTTTTTCATTTTCTTCAACCGAAGCACTGAAGTTACACATGAGCAACCTAAGCACTGAAGTTACACACTGATGGTCTGTTGAACAGTTTTCCCCGGCCTTGTTTTGGCTGATGATAAGGAAGTTTTCCACAATCTCTTTCCTCAGATGTGGTCAATTTGACTTATATGTATTTCATCTGGTAAAGTCCATGTGTATAGTCATCTTTTATGCTGGTTACAAAAGGTATTTGCAATAAAGAAGTCATTGGTCTTGCAAAATTCTATCATGTGATCAAGACCGTGTTTTCCAACTGCTGATCCTTCATCTTTGTTTCCAATCTTTGCATTACAATCACCAATCATCAATACATCTTGATTTTTTGATGATTTTGATCAATTTTAGACTGAAGAAGTTGGTAAAATTCTTCAATTTTATCATCACTGGATTTACTGGTTGGTTCATAGATTTCAATAATAGTGGTATTAACTCCTCTTCCATGAAGATGTATAGATATTATCCTATTACAGACAGGTTTGTATTTCAACACTAATCTTCATATGTTCCTTTTGATGTTGAATGCAATACGATTGCTCTTCAATTTGCCACTCCAGGCATAGTAAACCATGTGATTGTCATATCCACAGTTGCCAATACCAGCCCACTTCAGCTCACTAATGCCTAGGATATTGATGTTTATACATTCCATTTCATTTTGAAAACTCCCAATTTTCCTCGATTCAACTTCTTATATTCCAAGTTCCAGTTATTAAAGATGTTTACTATTTTGAGTTGTGCCTTATCAGAAAATGAAGATCCTGAGGGCTTTACTACATTCGTGTCAACACAGTCACTATTTTCAAGAGACAGTTCTTCCTCAATCACATTTTGAGTGACTTTCATCCCTATGGGCTCATCTTCAAGTACTATATCTGATAATATTCTGGTGCTCCTCATCACTTTCCAATATTCAGTATTCTTGTGCTGGCTGGCAGTTTTCCACTCCTATTCATAGGATTTTCAGTGACTAACTATTTAGACGTAGTCTGTCCTTCCTTCCTCCTAGTCTGTCTTTGTCTGGAAGCTCATTTGAAACATGTCCACCATTGCTGACCCTGCTGGAATTTAAAATACCTGTGGCAGAGCTACCAGAATCACAGCAACAAACAATCCATCACAGTAAGACAAGCTTACAGAAGAATAGTGGCACTGTGTTGCTAAGTACGGGCAACTTAGACCTTGGCTATCATAAATGGGGTCTCTAAAGCCATGAAGTGGCTGACTTACAAACTTCATGAATATGATTAATTTCAGAATGAGGTGGGTAAGGTAGAAGACCCACTGAATAGTTTTCCTGTTTTTCAGCCTGGTGAAAGCGGGTAGGGGATGAGGTGATAGGATATTATGATTCAATTATGTGTAATTGCTATCAGGACTAATTTTAATTGTCATAACTGTAAATGTAGATTTGTAACTAAATGGTGAGGTAGTTGAATCTTCCATTTCAGGAACAAAGGTCCCTAGGACCAGCAAAAGGGAAGAACATGTGTGGAGCATGGAATCCTAACTAGAAAAGTAGAAGCAGCAGAGACAGTGACTAAGTGATGTCATAGAGAGCTAGAGCAGCTGAGAATTCTAGGCCATGAACTGAGAAATTCTACACCCCTATGGACATTGGGCTGCTTGCAAAGTGTGCCCTTTGACATTTAAATGAATATTTGTTTTCTGTTTTGTTTTTTTTATGTGTACATCAAAAAAACAAAAGGAATAAAGGTAAATTCTATTGACTGATTATACATAAAGGGAATTGTAATCATTGCAATGAAACAAAATATGATTTGTTGAATGTACAACTGATAATCTGCCCTATAAACTTCCACTCAATTCACAACAAAAACTAAAAAAGAAAAAAAAAAATTACACTGAAAAGAGTGAGAAAACCTGAATTCTTTCTATAACCTCTCTTCCACACAACATAGTTGTTAGAAGATATAGGGATCTGTTGTGAAGTCTGGCACAGTATCTGGCTTATCACTAGTACTTAATAAATATTCATTGAATGGAGTAATGTTTAAATGAATTTTATTGAAGATTGCATTTTTCAGAGGGTTTATTTATTTAATTTTTTTATAGGTGCTGTTGAGTCTACTTTGACTCCTAAGGGTCTAATGTACAACAGAACAAAACACTCAAATTCATTTCTATGATTGAGTTGATTGTTTCAATCCATCTGGTTGAGGGTCCTTCTCTTTTTCACTGACCCTCCACTTTTCCAAGCTTGATGTCCTTCCCAAGGGATTAGTCACTTCTGATAGGCTGTCTAAACAATATGAGACATGTCCCACAATATTTTCTCTTAAGGAGCTTTCCAATTGTACACGTTCCAAAAGTGATGTGTGAATTTTTCTGATAGTACATGGTATAGTCAATATTCTTTGTCAACACCATAATTCAAAGGCATCAACTGTTCAGTCTTTCTTATTTATTATCCAGGTTTCACATGCATATAAACATTTAAGATTTGTGATATTTATCACTTTATTGAGATGTTAAAGCAGAAAGACAGAGGAAAAAAAAACCAATGTCTGACACATTGATTTGAAAAACAGCAGAAAAAATAAAGTTCTATACAAAAAAATGTAAGATTATGTAGATATTTTAGGATATGTACCACACACAGAAACCTCAGATAGGTTTAGGGATCCAAAGGTAGAAATTGTATTCTATTTTCCATACAATTCCTAGAAAATGAGTGGCAGGCACAATGCCTTTCTTTGTACAGTTAGTATCCCAGGGTTTCCACTCACTGTAACATAGTGATCAGAAAAGTAGAACGTCTTGCTAAATAGAATGTCTTGACTTTTTCTGTACTAGGACAAAAGTAGCACAGTGCCTTACAGATAAACTTATCAAATTTTTCATAGCCACAGAGAAGTACAAAAGAGGGCTCAGTAATAGCAGAGATAGTCAGGCACAGATCTTCTCCATAGTCAACAAAAAGCAACATCAAATGAATGGATTGACAACTGAGAGAAAAATAGGAAGATTTACATCCAAGAGCTATGACAGTATCAATGCAAAGTATCTCAACTGCCACTACTGGGAAATGAAAACACCATGCCTAGCACATTGAAGATTTTCAAGAAGCATTTGTTGATAGAATAAATGAACATAAATGCTGTAATGACAATTATGTGATTGAGTTCAACAATTTTATTTTACAAATGAGAATAATTGGTTTTAAAAAGGCTAAGTCATGTGCTTAAAGTTACAGAGTTTTTAATGCCAGAACCACATCTAAAGTTCATGGTCCAGAGTTTATTTTTCCAAATCATGTTGTCTGCATGAATTTTACAAGAGTGAAATAATGCAACAGTGCAGTGGTTTTAAAAGGGCAGAATTTGCAACTAAAGAGCCTGAATTAATATACGTGCTCTACTACTCACCATATTTGGAATAATGGGAAAATGTAATAATTTTTTTTGTGCCTGACTTAGCTTATTATGATAATAAGTAGCTTCTTAGCCAAGTTGTTGAGAATTAAATGTATTAATGCATATAAAGACCCTGAGAAGAGTCTCTAGTAAAATATAAACATTCAATAAATGTAATCAAAGTAGCTCTTCTCCCAAGTCAAATATGGCCCGATTTGATGATCAGTAACAAATGTTACTTAGGAATGAATTTCTATGCATTAGGAGTCCTTCTGTGCTGCTGTAGTAGAAGCTCTACTACAAGGTGGCTAACCACAAGGTCGGCTTTCAAACCCACCAACTGCTCCATGTAAACTCTACACCAGGCCACTATGAGTCAGAACCAACCTGATAGCACACAACAACAACATGCAATAGGAACATTACAAATATCCTTTATGATCTCACATATTTATGCAAGATTATCATGATAGAGAATGAGGCCTCTAGATTTATATAAAATAGGTTATAATTTTTTCTCTATCAATGGCTACTTCGGTAATTACCAAAACCCACTTCTGTAGAGTAGATTCTGACATATAGTGACCCTATAGAACAGAGTAGAATTTCTCCGAAGGATTTCCAAGTCTGTAAATCTTTATGGAAGCAAGATTCTCTTGCAGAGCAGCTGGTGGGTGCAAACTGCAAACTTCACTTAACAACTGAATCCTTATCCACTTGTGCCACTAGGACCCTTAATAACCCTAATACGCGAAGATTTCATCGTATCTACTTCATTTCTGACTCAGCGAAACCCTATATGGAGTTTCCAAGGAGCAGCCGGTGAGTTCAAACTGCCGACTTTTCCGTTCTAACCGATCGTGTAATAACAATTTTATTTGAACTACTTCTTAGCAATACGACTCAGATTACTTATTCACTCTAACTCTGAATCAATTTTCTCATCTGCACAATGTGATGATAAGGATACTTGCCTTCTATATTTGTTGGAATTAGATTGGGCAAAACATCAAGCAAGTAGAACAATATGTTGTTGTTGTTGTTAAGCTCCGAGGAGTCGTTTCCATCTTAAAGCTACCCTCTAAAGGGTTTCCAAGGAGCTACTAGTGCATTTCTATCGTGACCTTTTGGTTCACAGTCCAGTGCTGATTCTACAGAGCCAGACCAGGAACAATTTTTGGCACATAATAAACGACTGAAATATGTTACCATTCTCACTAATATTATTATATTTGTAGGTAAGGAAAATAACACCCCAGGAGAGATTTTCAATAAGTCAAAGTTATAATAAATAAATAAATAAACCTAATAAACGAGTGAAATGCAATTTAAGGAGTTCGTCCGCAACAGATCGTGCTTCCTCCTAAAGTATCATTCGTCTCTATACATGGATGACAAACTGATACACCAGTCTGTTTCATTTTATTAGATCTGTTTAGAAATGGAATGACACCAAAAATCTGAAAATCAAAGTGGATGAGTTTTAAACATTGACCAAGTATTGCAAGAGACACTCACAATAAATATTTCTAGAGCAACAGATTCATGTCACAAATTTTCCAACTCTGTCTCACTTGAATTGTGAGTTAGATACTTTTTTTATATATACACACAGACTTCTTCACAGTTACTGAACAATCAATGCATAATGCAAATAATGAAAACAGAGTATTCAAAGTCACAGAGTGGGTAAAATGGATTTTGGCAACAGAATGTAGATATCGTTAACCTCAGCCCAGTTGAGTTTCACACTGTCACATTGCTTTATCACTGTTTTAAAATCTGTTCTATGTTGATCACTTCCAGGTTCTATATGTCTGTTACTTATCCGCTTTCCTAACTCCACCACTGACCCCCACTTAATAATGGCCTATGTCTTCCTGCTGACAAAAGATGATAGTATGATATATTTTTCACTTGCATGCAGCTACATCTGTGACTTTTTTAAAAATAAGATTTGCTGTACACATCTGTTCACAGAGAAAATATTCTTTCTGGGAATTGCAAAAACAAGAAAACAAACAGAAACGGCATCAAACAAAATCAGAATTAACATTAAAACACAAAGTTTTAAGTACTTCAGACTTGATTTCTGAAATTTTATATTTAATTTTGGGAGAATTAATTATGTGATGAAGGTAATAAATGTTCTTTTATCCATTTAAAGAAACTTTCCAAGGAACTTACTTCCTCAGTTAAATAAATGTCTAATGTCATCATTCAGGAAGATGAGAGTTTTGGCACAATAACTATGCCCCCTGTAATCACAGTGATTAAATCTGCTCTTCTCCTGTAGAACTACCCATATCACCATGTTCTTTCTCTCCAGCCATCATGCAACGTTATTACACTAAAAGTGAATCTTAAATTACAAATACAAATTATCCTGCTAGAAGCATTCTTTCTCACAGTATTCAGTTCAGGTTGGCATATTTCCACATATAATGGAAAGACTGTTGGAATAAAATCAAAAGTCTTTTGGTTTATCTCCCACTACTAACACTTTTTAATTCTGTAACCGTGGACAAATCATTTGGTCTCACTGGTTTTCAATTTCTGCATCTTCAAAGATAACTAGTTGACATTGACTTGATTTGACTCTTTTTGAGGCTTCTTCTTTTTTTTTTTTAAAGAAAGCTTTTCTTTTCTTTTTTTTTTGTTTTTTTGTTGCGTGAATTGAGTGACAGTTTACAGAACAGCTCATCAGTTTTGCATTCAGAAAACCATGTATTTTGCTTCATTACAATGATTGCTATTCCTGACATTTTCTTAACTTTTTACATTAGTCCCAACAATATTTGTGTTTTTGTGACTGAATAATTTTACTCAGTATAATGTTCTCCAGGTTCATTCATGTTCTCTATTTACTGTTGTGTTTAATCCATTGACATTCAGTATAATTATCCATAGGTATAAATTGATTGCTGTCATTTTGCTTTGTGTTTTTATTGAGGCGCTGCTTATTCCCTAGTTCCATATAATTTTCTGTGCTGAATTACTTAGTTTGTGGGTTTTCTCTTCATTTTTATTAAGTTGTGTTAATTTTTAACAAATATTTCTAATTTTCTTCCTTTTTTATTTTGATTCATGTCTGTTAATTTTCTTTGCAATTACCCTGTAATTTATTCATTTTTTCCCTAATGAAAACAGTATTTTAATCTTGATATCTATTTGATTTCTTTATCATTTTGAAGTCCTTATCTACATTATTCCTTATTTGTGCTTTGTAGTTGACTTCTTTATATATTTATATGTCTGATTTGCTATTTTCAGTCTTGTATGTTTGTTCTACTTTAAATATTTTATATATTGATTGAGTTCTGGGTGTCATTGTTATGCATATTAATCTCAGGTTGTTGTCTGGTGTTTTGGTTATTAGTCCAAAGAGAGCCAGTAACAATTTTTAAAAGTGGGTTTGGTCATTACAAATTAATTTATGTTTACCAGGAAACATCCTGATCTAACTGTCATATTTGAGTAACAGCTTTCTGGGTTTATGATTCTTAGTTTGCAAATATTTTCTTTTAGAGGTTTGTTTATGTCATCCTATTGCTTTCTCGTCTGCATGGTTTTTGCTGAGAAATCAGAACTTAATTAGTCATATTGGTAGGTAACTGATTGTTGTTTCCAAGCTGCTCTCAGGATTATTTTCTTGTCTTTGGTTTTGGAAAGTTTGATTATGACATGTCTTGGTGATTTTCTTTTGGAATCTATCCTGTTTGGGGTTCACTCAGCTTCTTGAAACTTGCTTATGGACTTGTCTTTTATGAGGTTAGAGAAGTTTTCTTCTAGCAACTCTTTAATAATTTTCTCTGTGATTTTGTTTGTTCTTATCCTGGAATTCCAATCACATGCAAGTTGTTCCTTTTCATAGTGTCCCACATGACTCATAAGCTTTGTTCAAATTTTTTCTGATATTTCTCCTAGTATACAAATATTGAAAAATTTATCTTCAAGCTAACTAATTACTTCAAATATACATATTTGCCCTGCTAAGCTATCATCCATTTATGAAATCTTGATATTAATCTTCTGGGTTTCTAATTTCAAGTTTAGTACTTTTTCAAAATTTACATGCTGTGCTTTCTTGCATTCTTCCAAAATTTCTTCTGTTCTTCATGATCTTTCGGTCAGTCCTTTGAAGGTGCATAAGTATCATTATTTTTTCAGATAGTTACATTACCTTTTCTTACTCAGAAACATTTTCTGGCTCTGTATCTTGGTCATTTGTTTCAGCATTCTCTCTTATTTCTTTAGTGTGAGCTAAAATTGTCTGTTTTCTCTAGGAAATTGTGAGATTCTTGTATTTACATTTAATTGCTATTTTATGCTGATGTGTTCTTACTATCCCATTAACTATTATCTATTGTTTGTTAAACTTTAGTAACTTGTGTCTTGCTGTGATTCTGGAAGCTATGACATGGGTATTTTAAATTGCCAAAAGGGTCACCCACAGTAGATAGGTTCAACTGGAGTCCAAAGAGGATATGAAACAAGGAATATCATTGCTGACATCAGATGGACCTTGGCTGAACAAAAACGATACCAGAAAGCTATTTACTTGTGTTTTATTGACTACACAAAGGCTTTCATTTGTGTGAATCATGATAAACTATGGGGAGCATAGCAGAGAATGAATATTTGGAAACAATTTCGCTCATGATAAACCTGTACATAGACCAAGAAGCAGTTGCTTGTCCAGAACAATGGAACACTGAATAGTTTAAAATTTAAAAGAAAGGTGTGCATCAAGGTTGTATTTTTCACCATACTTAGTCAGTATGTTGAACACATAATTAGAGAAGTGGAATTATATGAAGAAAAATGTGACAATCAGGATTGGAGGAAGTCTTATTAACACCTATGTTATGTAATGATGCAACATGTAAATTTTGAATAACTACTAAACTTGAAATTAGAAACCCAGATGATTAATGCCAAATACTTAATTAAAATACTTATTGATAAAGATCAAAGCACAGTCATCAGTATAGATTGCACCTCAATGTAAAGAAATCAAAAATCCTCACCAATGGAACAATAAACAGCATCCATATAAATGGAGAAAAGTTTGTGGTAAAAACAAAATGAAGACTTCATTTTGCTCAAATCAACCATCAACATTCATGGAAGCATCAGTCAAAAATTCAAATGACATATTGCATTCGGCAAATCTGCTGACAAGACCTCTTTAAAGTGTTGAAGAACACAGATGTCAGCTTGAGAACTAAGGTGAGCCTGACCGAAGCCATGATATTTTCAATAACCTCATATGCGTGCCAAAAGTTGGACAATGAATAACAAATACTGTAGAAGAGTTGATGCATTTGTTTTATTGTGTTGAGGAGTATATTAAAACTGCCATGAGCTATTAAAAATCAAACCAATCTTTGTTGGAAGTACTATAGCCAGAATGCTCCTTGTAAGCCAGGATTATCATACTATGACTCTCATAATTAGGACATAGGACATAATATTAGGAGGGTCCAGTACCTAGAGCAAGATATTGTGTTTGGCAAAAAAAAAAAAAAAAAAAAAAAAAGGGGGGGCTGGTGGCCAGAGAAAAAGAGGAAGTACTCCAAGAAGTTGGATTGACACAATGGCAGCAGCAATGGGCTTAAATGTTGCAATGATGGTGAGGTTGGTGCAGAACTGGTCAGTGTTTCTTTCTATTGTACATAGAGTCACTATGAGTTGGTACAAACTTGATGGCAACTAACAACAACAAAAAGAGTTCTGATAGCATAGTGGTTACAAATTGGGCTGCTAACCTCAGGGTCAGCAGTTTGAAACTACCAGCTGTTCCTCAGGAGAAATATGAGACTTTCCGCTCTCATAAAGATTTATAGCCTTGGAAACCCTGTACAGGGTCACTATGAGTCAGAACGAACTCCATGGCACATAACAACAACAACAACAAACATTGTTGATCAGGTGGAATTGCAGATGATATTGTCTCTTGCCACTGAGTGGAGCTGCATAGGATGAGTGTGAATAGCTAACATTGCAGTTAGCTTCAGGTTAGCCATGCAGTGCTTATCCTACAAAGCCAAACCTGGCTGATTTTAAATGTTGAAAATAGAATTAGCAGAATAAATCACTGTACATATTTACATATGTTTTAATGCAAGTTGAAGTAGCATTCTATCATTTCTGCCTTCCACAGGACTATCATATTATTCAACTAGATACTTTTATCATGTATTTCTTAAGTACCCTTTCAATTCAATAGTCATTTTCATTGTCATAAACAGACTATAACATTATCATGTATCAATTTTCTGGATACTAAGCTTACATAATAATTATGGATAATATTCATTTTAAATATATAACTATACTTCATGCATTCTATATGCCGATTATTAATGGATGTTTGCAGCTTTTCTCATCATTTTTATTTATACCCCATTAGTAAATGAATTTATCGAAAGTTTTACTACATTCATATCATCATCGTCAACTACTCTTGGGAGACAGCTTTTCCCCAGTTGTATATGTATGCCTTCCAATCTGAGGAGTTCATCTTCTGGCATTGTATTGAATAATATTCTGTGGCTGTTCATAATATTAACATCTTCTCATACAATATCTGACAATGTCCCACTGCTATTCACAAGATGATCAGACACTAAACATTCAGAAGTTGCCCATGTCTCCACTTTTCTAGTCTGTCTTAGTCTAAATGCTCAGCTGATCCTGATGTTATTTAAATACCGATAGCATAGCTACCAGCATCACAGCAACATACAAACTAATACATTACAACAAACTGACAGACAAGTAGTGGAGAAATTACAAATAAGAGCTAGAAATATAAGTACAATGTTTCTGTACTGTGAAATCTCTTTTTTTTTTTTTCAAATTCCTAATTCTCCTTATTTGCATATTCAAAATGCATACTGAATTTATTTTAATGAACAAAATAAGAAAAAAATAAAAATTCAACATTATAATACATGTTTCTTCACAATTTACAGATTTTCATAGCTCTGGTAGCATAGTGGTTACGAATTGGGCTGCAAACCTTAAGGTCAGCGGTTCGAAACTACCAGCTGCTCCGCGGGAGAAAGATGAGGATTTCTACTCCTGTAAAGATTTACACCCGATACAGGGTCGCTATGGGTCGGAACCGACTCGATGGCACATAACAACAACAAGAAGAAGACTCTAACATAGCAATTATGACATTTCTTGTCAAATAAAATTTCATTCATATTTCACTAAGTTATTGAATAAAACAGACTAGAGTAAAAGTTGTTTCAAAATGATTTCTAGTTAGAAATGGTTACCATAGAAAGTTGTTTTCTACTTTTATTTTCAGATATTTTCTATTTTCATCATAAGAAGTTATGTTCACCTTCACATTTGATGAAGTCAGAATGATTATTTTCCTAATATTTTGTATCTTGTATGGAATGATAGTTTAGCTTTCCACTTTAAAGAATACAAGACAGTGCTTACTTCAGAAGCACATATACTAAAATTGGAATGATACAGAGATTAACATGACCCCTATGCAAGGGTGTGATGTAAATTTGTGAAGCATTCCATATTTTTACGGTGTAATAAAAACATTCCTGGATAAACAGAAGCTAAGGGACTTTGTGAAAGACAATGCAGCACTTCAAAACATTCTAAAGGGAGTTCTTTGGACCGAAACCAACAAGGCCAGAGGTTGACATATGTGGCAACACCACCTGGAACTCAAACGACAGATGGAAGAATCAATAACAGAACATAACTACAAGAACGCATACAGTGGATGAGGGAGGTCAGTCTAACACAAAACAATTACAATGTGAAATAAGGTACAAAAATATATAGGAGCAGAGATCCAGGTGGTGAGGAGGTTAGATAGACTTTTTAAATGAAAGAAAAAGTTAATAAAATATAGGATAACCTTAAAGAAATGTAATATTTCACAACATACCAACAAAATGAAAATCCAAGAAGAACAAGGAAACATTAAAAATATGAAGCTTAAGAAAAGATACCCATATTAAAAGAAAGGGAAAAAAACAAAAACAGCTTTATTGGCTACCAGGAGTGGGAGGAAGGGGAACAAAGGTTAGGTAATAGACACATCATAGTTGGGATGTTACAGAGAGCATTATACAAGAAGTGGGAAGAGAATGGAAGAAAAAGGTAGATAGGGGAACACTTAGGCAAGTTTACATGAGCTAAATAGGAAAAAGTACATAGAGATGCATGCTCAGACTAGGAAAAGCCAGGCTCTGTGATATAAGGATAGAGGCATACTTTGAATGGGTGTTGTTAAGTATTGTGAAAGCACAGGGCTTCCAAGGCTGTAAATATTTATGGGAGCAGAAAACCTCATCTTTCTCCCATGGAGTGGCTGGTAGTTCCGAACTGCCGAACTTGAGGATAGCAGCCTGATTTGTAACCACTACACTACAAAAGCTCCTTACTCTGAATGGTTAAAGAGGGGAAATAATGTTATTTGTCTGTCTTATAAATGTTGGTGTCCCTTGCCTATCATTGTAAAATAGACACTTGAATGACATACAAAGGAAGATCAGGAAATATGATTACGGAAAACTTGTGAACCTGTTGTTGCTATTAGGTGCCATCAAGTCGGTACCGACCCATAGCGACCTTATGCACAGTAGAACGAAACACTGCCCGATCCTGGGCCAACATTACTACTGTTGCCACTCTTCAGTCCATTGATGCTGTCTCTTGGACTCATTGGGGGGTCTCCCTCTTTTTCTCTGACCCTCCACCTTACCAAACATATCTTTATCCAGCGAATGGTCCCTCCTGACAATATGTCCAAAGTATGAGAGACGAAGTTTGGTCAGCTTGGTCTCCAAGGAACACTCTGGCTGCACTTCTTCCAAAATGGATCTACTGGTTCTTTTGGCAGCCCATGGCACATTCAACATTCTCCTCCAACAACATAATTCAAAAACATCAATTCATTGACTACCTTTCACATGCATATGAGATTATTGAAAATACTGTGGCTTGGATCAGGCACATCTTAGTGTTCAAGCTGACATCTTTACTCTTAAAAACTTTATAAAGTTCTTGTGCAGCAGATTTGCCTAATGCAATAATACGTCATTTGATCTCTTGATTGCTGCTTCCATGAGTGTTGATAGTTGATCCAAGAAGAATGAAATCCTTGACAACTTCAATCTTTTCTCCATTGATAAGAATGTTGTTTACTGGTCCAGTGGTAAGGATTTTTGTTTTCTTGACATTGGAATGTAATCCATACCCAAGGCTGTGCTCTTTGATCTTCATCAGTAAGTGTTTTAAGTCCTCTTCACTTTCAGCAAGCAAGGTTGTATCATCTGTATATCGCAGGTTGTTAATGAGTCTTCCTCCAATCCTGATGCCATGTTTTTCTTCATATAACCCAATTTCTCAGATTATTTGCTCAATATACAGATTGAATATGTATGGTGAAAGAATACAACCTTGTCGCACACCTTTCTTAATTTTAAACCATTCAGTGTTCCCATGTCCCGTTTGAACAACTGCTTCTTGGTCCATGTACAAATTCCTCGTGAGTACAATTAAGTGTTCTGTAATACTCATACTTCACAATGTTGTCCATAGCTTGTCATGTAAGCCTGTATTCAGCCAATGTCTAAGAGGGGATAGGATTGATCCTTGATGTGAAGATTCCTCCCCTCTCAGTTGGTGTTTTGGACTATTTCATCCATAAGTATAGGTTAAATTCTTCAAATTGTAGCAATTTATGCTTGATTCCTCTATTAATTTTTTTTTATCTTCCTCTACTGGAATTCTGATAATCAAACCATTAAAGTTAGGTCAAATGGGTACCATCAGCAAGTTTGGGCATTCTTTTACAACTCTCCTCACTTTATTTCATCTGGATACTTCACTCTTGGCTCTATATCTCTGTAGCTAGATCCTTGTCATGGGCTTAGGAGTCATCAGATCTCACCACACTTCAGACCAACCAGCCCTTCCTCTTCTCTCTCTCATCTCCAGGTTGACAGGAATATGTGGAATGTGGTTGAACTCAGTCCATATCTTCATTGCTGCCTTTCCCCCATTTCCATTCATCAGTAGACCAACGTGGTCGCCAGTAAGTTTCCATGGCTGCTCATGTGTATCCTTTGAGTTTCAGTCTTGGAGTTGATAAGAACAGGCAACTTAGACCTTGGCTACCTAAAATGGGGAGGCTATGAAGTAACTGGCTTACAAATTTTCAAAAGGGAGTTTAGTTTCAAAGTGTGCAGGCAAAGGTAAAATCCCCACAAGTTTTCATCTTGTGTAGATGAGTCTGGTTAAAGGAGATGGGAATAAGATTCTTACGAATCAACAGTGAGTAAATGTTATCATAACAAATTTCAATTGTCACAACTGTAAAAGTAGAAGTTTTGCAAAATAAACAGGTGAATAATTAATATTACATTCCAGGAGCAGAGGACCCTAGGACAATCAAGTGAGAAGAGCATGAGTGGTTTGTGGGACTGCATAGTGGTTGCGAATCAGGCTGCGAACCTCAAGGTCAACAGTTTGAGACTACTAGCTGCTCTGTGGGAGAAAAATGAGGCTTTCTGCTCCTGTAAAGATTTACAGCATCGGAAACCCTGTTCAGGGTCGCTATGGGTTGGAACCGACTCAACAGCACTTAACAACAACAACAACAACATCCAGAGAAGCAGTCACACCAGAGATAGAGGCAAAGATAATGACATGGAGTGATAGAGCAGCTGAGGACTCTAGACTCATGGAAAGGGAAAGGCTGTGTGCTTGCAGCCAGGAGGCAGGCTTGTAGAATATGCCTTTGGATTGCTGTAATGATTGTATTTTCCTGAGTTTTTTTGTGTACATCAAAAATAAAAACAAAAGAGGGAATAGAGGCAAATACTGTTGGATTATGATGCATAGCAGGGATTGTAATTATTTCAATGATATAAAATATGAAAGGATGAGTGCAAAACTAGTGTTCTCCCATGCTCCAATGTAAACTATCACTCAATGCACAATAAAAGCTTTTTTAAAAAAAGAATATACCGAGAACTGTCTTGAAATCGAATGCTGTCTGTGATAGGGTGATATTCATATACCTACAAGGAAGACCAATTAATACCTCTATTATTCAAACTGATAATGAAACTGAAGAATTCTACCAACTTCTTCAGTTTAAAATTGATCAAACATGCAGTCAAGATATGTTGTTAATTACTAGTGATTGGAATGCAAAAGTTGGAAAAAAAAAGAGCAAGGATCAGTAATTGGAAAACATTGCCTTAATGATAGAAACAATGCTGAAGATACCATGATAGAATTTTGCAAGATTAATGACTTCTTCATAGCAAATACCTTTTTAAAGCAGGATAAAAGAAGACTATATGCATGGACCTCATCAAATAGAATACATAGAAATAAAAATGACTACTTACATGGAAAGCTCTAAAGCTAAAAACTTTGTGACTAATCTTTTAGAATCAAATTTATAGTCAATTGTGAATTAATGTTGAGATTGAGATTTATTTATTTGTTTATCTGTAATAATAAGTAGTAGTTTCATACTATTTGATAAAAATATGCCTTTTTCCCATGGCATGCTTTGACAACCTTGTCAACATTGAAATAACCACATTCTTGTGGGTCTAGTCTCTGCCCTCTATTTTGTGCACTCTATTCTGTTCTATCAGAATATTTTATGTTTTTTACAGGCTATCTGTTCAAAAGAACAATCTGTTTTTGCATTTCTATATAAATTTAAAAATAAAATAATTATCTGTATGAAAAAAATGTGTATGACAACTACACATTTCTACCTATTTTGAAAAAAGCATGTTTGCCTCCTGATTTTTAAAATTTCTTTTCTTTATGAGAATTTATTATTTAAAAGTGCATTATGATATAACTTCTATATCATCTGCAAGCATTCTCATGGTTGCAATTTGAAATATGACTATGACGAAGACATTTTTG
>NW_006408711.1:1040118-1041825 GCF_000296735.1 Chrysochloris asiatica
TCTATGTTGGCAGAAGTACATAAAGAATGCTTCTTAGAATCCAGGATAGTGAGACATGGTCTCTCATAGTTTGGACATGTTATCAGGATGGGTCAGTCCCTAGAGAAGGACATCATGCTAGGTTAAGTGGAGGTAAGCAAAAGAGAAGGAGACTCCCTCTATGAGATGGATTGGCACAGTGGCAACAGCAATGGGCTCAAGCTAACAACAATTGTGAGGATAAGTCAGGACTGGACAGTGTTCAGTTCTGTTGTATATCAAGTTACTATGTGTCTGAACCAAGTTTTAGGCACCTAACAATATATTTAGGCACCTAACAATAGTAATCATCTACATACAAAAACATGTATATATGGATTTTTTGTTAGCTCATTCTGCCTAATGATGACCTTATGTATAAAAAAGAGTCAGGATGTCTTTTCCTGAGACATCTCATAATTATTAGCATGTCTGTAATTGCATCTTTGCTGCTATTTTGCCAATCCAGCTCTCATACAATCTCTATTCTATTCTGGATTGCGTACTTCATTAAGCATGATGTCCTCTTCTAGAAACAGATCTTTTCTAATGATGTGTTCAAGGATTCCTCATGGTGCATTGGTTAGGCATTCAGCTACTAACTGAAACTTTGACTTTTTGATTCCAGCATTCATTAAGTAGAAAGACGTGGGAGTCTTCTTACATAATGATTTAAAACAATAACAACAGCAATATAAAGCCATGGCCATCTAGTTGGTTCTGTGACTGTAATATAGTGTTTCTGAAACTGTAAATCTTTTCAGGAGCACACATCTTCCTATTTCTGCCATGGACAATCCAGTGGTTTTGACCTGCCAACTTTAGAATTAGCAGTCCAATACCTAGCCCTAGAATGGACTCCTGGTGTGACACTGTAGTATCAGCACTGGACTGTGAACCACAAGATTGATGATTCAAACCTACCAGTTACTCCTTGGAAAATCTATACAGTGTCTTTATGAGTCAGAACTGACTTAATGGTACTTATTAGCAACAGCACCTTGCCCACAGTACTACCAGGGTTTCATAAACATAGTTGCTGTTTCTGTGAGGTGCCATCAGATAGGTACCGACTCATAGCTAGCCCATATACAACAAAATAAGCACTGACTTTTTCTGCACCATTTTTACAATTATTGTTATGTTTGAGACCAGGGTTGTTGCCATTGTATCAATTCATCTTGTGGAAGGTCTTCCTCTTTTTTATCAAACTGCCACTTTACCAATTATAATATTCTTCTCCAGGGATTGGTCCTTCCTAACAACATGCTCAAAGTACTAGAGATGAAGATGTGTGCTCCTCACTTTTAAAGAACATTCTGCTGCATTTCTTCCAATAAAAATTTGTTTATCCTTCAGACAGTTCATGTCACTTTCAATATTTGTTGTCCACACTACAATTCAAATGCATTAATTCTTCTCAGGTCTTCATTACACATTGTTCAATGTTCATATGTACATGAAGCCACTAAAAAATACCATTGTTTGGTTCAAATTGATATCTTTGTCTTTAAACTGTAAAAGAGGCCTTTTTGCAGCAGATTTACCTAATGTAAATATTTTCAATAACCTTATATGCATGTGGAAGCTGGACAATGAATAAAGAAGACTGTAGAAGAATTGATGCTTTTGAGTTATGGTGTTGGAGGAGACTATTGAAAGTGCCATGGGCTGCCAAAAGAACTAATA
>NW_006408711.1:1043000-1044580 GCF_000296735.1 Chrysochloris asiatica
ACTCTACAGCAAGCAACCAACCAACCAACCAAAGAAGACTAGTTAACACAACAATCATTCTAACTTATAATGTAATCACTAAAGCTAGTGATGATGAAATTGAATATTTCTATCAACATCTTCAGTCTGAAATTGATCAAGCCTACAAACAAAATATACTGATTAGTATTTGTGATTGGAATGCAAAGGTTGGAACCAAAGAGGAAGCATCAGTATTTGGAAAATATGGCCGTGGTGATAAAAACAATGCAGTAGATCAGATGATAGAATTTACAAATCAATGATATCTTCATTGCAAATATATTTTTAAAAACAACATACAAGATGACTATACACCTTGACATCACCGAAATCAAATTAACTACATCTTTAAAAAGAAACAGTAGAAAAGTGACATATCATCACTCAGAAAACAACCAGGAGCAGACTGTGGAACAGACCATAATTGCTCATATGCAGATTCAGGCTGAGGTTGACGAAAATTAAAACAATTCACGAGACACAAAATATACCTTTGAACATATCCCAAAATGATTTAGAGATCCTATGCATTAGATTTCATGCATTAGATACTAAAGATCAAAGTCCATAAGAGTAGTGGGATGACATCAAGAACATCATGCACAAAGAAAGCAAAAGGTTAGTAAGAAGACAAGAAAGAAAAAAAAAAAAAAAACCAAAATGGATGTCAGAAGAGATTATGAAACTTGCTGCCCAATTTAGAGATCCTAAAGCAAATAGGAAAAAATGAGTAAGGAAAAGAGCTGAATAGAAAATTTCCAAGGACAGCTAGAAAAGGCAATGTTAAATATTGTAATGAAATGTACAAAGATCTGGTTAGAAAGTAAAAAAGGGAAGAACACATTCAGCATTTCTCAAGCTGAGGAACCTGAAGGAATAATCCAAGCCTTAGCTTACAATATTGAAGGATTTTATGGGCAAAAGATCGAATGATTCAGAAAACATCAAAAGAAGGTAGACAGAATAGAGTCACTGTATCAAAAAGAAATGGTCTATGTTAAAAACTTTCAATAATTAGCATATAATCAAAAGTCAATTATACTGAAGGAAGAAATCCAAAGTGCACTGAAGGCATTGGTGAAAAAGAAAACTCCAGGAACTGGTAGAATACAAATTCAAATAATTCAAGAAACTGTTGCAGCATTGGAAGTTCTCACTTATCTATGCCAAGAAACGTGGAAAACAGCCACCTGGCTAGCTGATTAGAAGAGATCCATATTTGTGCTCATCACAAAGAAAGGTGAGCCAATGGAATGTGGAAATCATTGATCAATATTATTATCGCGTGCATGTAAAATATTGCTAAAGATAATTCCAAACTGACTGTAACCATATATTGACAGTGAACTGCCAGAGGTTCAAAGTGAATTCAGAAGACAATGTGGAACAAGGGATATAATTGCTGAAGTCAGATTAATTTTGGATGAAAGCAGGGAGTACCAAAAACATGTTTACCTCTGCATTATTGACTACACTAATACTTTAGACTGTATGGATTCTGACAAGCTATGGACAACATTTCAGAGAATGACTACTCCAGAACACTTAATTGTGCTGAA
>NW_006408711.1:1072883-1084999 GCF_000296735.1 Chrysochloris asiatica
GTGTTAATGTGTTGATTTGGTTCTTTCTTCTTTTGGGATGTGTGCATTTATTACAATAAATTGTCCTTCAGCACTGTTTTTGCTGTGTCCCAAATACTTTGGTATATTGTGGTGTTTTGTTTTGTTTTTCTTTTTTGTTTCTAGGAAATTTTTGTATTCACTTTTTATTTCTTCTACTACACAGTCACTCTTCAGTAGGGTATTATTCAGTTTCCATGTATTTGATTTTATTTCCTTTGTCTTCTTATTGTTGATTTCTATTTTGATGGCATTGTGGTCTGAGAAGATGCTTTGTAGTATTTTGATTTTTGTAAATTTATGGAGGCTTGTGTTTGGCCTAACACATGGTCTATTCTGGAGAATGTTCCATGTGCACTGGAACAGAGTATGGATTGTGCTGTTTTGGGTTGAATTCCCTGCACATATCTACGAGGTCCAGTTGGCTAACTGTGTTGTTTAGTTCCTTTGTGTCTTTGCTGAGTTTCTTTCTCGTTGTTCTATTCATTTTCAAATGCAGTGTGTTAAAATTGCCCACTATTATTGCAGATTTGTCTATTTCTTTTTTCATATGTACTAGAGTTTGCTTTATAAATTTTGGAGCGCTTTCATTGGGAGCATAGATCTTTATTATGGTTTTACCATCTTGTTCAATTGTCCCTTTGATAATGAGATAATGTCCATCTTTATCTACTATGCTGGTTTTGCCTTAAACTTCATTTTATCAGAGATTAGTATTGCCACGCCTGCTCATTTTTTATTGCAATAAGTTTGATATACTTTTTCCATCCTTTGACTATTATTCTGTTTTGTCTTTGTTTGTAAGGTGTGTCTCTTGCAGACAGCATATTAAAGGATCTTATTTTTTTAATACATTCTGCCATTCTCAATCTCTTACTGTGATTTAAATCCTTTAATTATTGACAGGTATGGATTAATTGTTGTCATTATGTTTGTTTTTTGGGGTGCTACTGTTTTCTTTGTTCTGTGTGTCTTCCTATGCTGAGTTCATGTTGTTTGTGTTCTTTCTTATCAATTTCTTCATAAGTTTAATGTTTCCTGTTCTTCTTTGATTTTCATTTTCTTGGTATGCTGTGAAGTATTAATATCCTTCAAGGTTACTTTATAGTCTATTAACTTTTCCCCTTCATTTAAACCGTCTATTTCATCCTATAAGCTATCTGACCTTCCCATCATCTGGACATCTGTTCCTATGTGTTTATCTTCTTTTAATCATAGACTGACCTCCCAGATTCTCTGAATTTGTTTTTATAGTTTTGTTCTATTCTCGACTCTTCCATTTGTTAATTGAGCTCTGGGTATAGCTGCCACATATGTCAATCTCTGGTTGTTGTCTGTCCTTTTTGGTTGTTAGTCCACATAATTCCCTTAGGATGTTTTGCAGTGAAGTGTTGGCTTAGTCAAAATCCCTTAGCATCTGTTCGTCCTGGAATGTTGTGATTATATCATCACATTTGATTGGCAGCTTTGCTGGGTAGAGGATTATTTGTTAGCAGTTTTCTTTTTTTCTTTCATAGTTTTATATATGTCTCCCCATTGCCTTCTTGTCTGTGTAATTTCTGCTGAGAAATCTGAGCTTACAATGATTTGCTTGCCTTTGCATGTATCACTTCTCTTCTCCCTATCTGCTTTCAGTATAGTCTGCTTATCTTTGATTTTGGAGAGCTTGATTATGATATGCCTTGGTAATTTTCTTTTGGGCTCTCTCCATCCTGGGGTCTTAGAGCATTTTGAAAACTTATCTTTTCACTTTACAGGACGTTAGTGAAATTTTCATCCTGTAGATCCTCAACTATCTACTCTGTGGATTTGTGTGATTCTTTCTTTTCCAGAATTCCAATAATTCTTAAATTATTCCTCTTCATGTTGTCCAACATGAATCTTAGACTTTCTTCAGATTTTTTATCCTTTTTTCCGCTTGCTTTTCTATCTTAGTAGTATTGAGAGATTTATCTTCCAGTTGACTACTTCTGGCTTCCATCTTTTCAATTTTACACCTTTGCCCTTTCAGTGTATTGCCCATTTCTTATATTCTATTATTAATTGTTTAGACTTCTTTTTGTAGGTTTTTAATTGTTTCAAATGTTGTATCTGTCTTATTTGATTGTTCCTATAGTACTTTCCTAACTTCTTCCAGATTTTTCTCAACATCTCTGTAATGTCTTCTGATATATTTCATTATCATTTTTCTGAATTCCTTCAAAGACCTTTCAAAAGCCTGCCCTCCTTCCAATATAAAGTCTAGATCTACCTCTATCTCATTTGTCTCAGTCAATATATCTTGTTTATGGACATGTGCAGAAAAGTCATCTGTTTCTTAAGCATTTTCAGTAGTTGACTGTGACCTTAATAATTAGATGAATGTATATTGATGTTTTATTATGTTTTCTGGTTACACCAAGTTGATATAATAAGAAGATGGACTTCCTTTTTCTCTCTTCTTCTTACTCAACTCAGAGTAACTGTTGCAGGTGTTGGCTGCCTATCTGGTATAAGGCAAATGGTATGGGTTCTAGCCTGGATGGTGGGGTTTTATAAGGTGTGATTGTTACTTGACTATATGACCACACTTGCCGTCTCTTCTTGGGTTATTTAGGGAGAGAAAGTGCCCCCTAAAGGTAAAAAGGACCAAAAAACAAAATAGGAATTGAAAAAAAACAAAAAACAAAAACTGATTGGATATTATAGTCTATAATCACAGAAAATAGAAAAGACAGGGGAAAAAAATTCTGTAGCCAAATATAAGTCTGAATTTAATGTCCCTTTCTTGGCTTCTTGCCTTCAAACCCATGTGAGAAATTTCAAGATGTCACTGTTGGTAGTTATGATGTAATTCAGAATTTAATTTTTGGCCAGTTTCCTTTTTACTCTGTCTCTTCCATTTCACAACCTCCATTCAGGCCTAGGGATTTCCTAGTGATTCAGGGCCTGCTGTGGCCATTTGGTGCTGCCATTTGGTTTTAAGTGGGACCTTTCCCTTTAAATTATGCTAAATCGATCTGTATGCATGTGTAGTAGTACCCTCTGGGTGTGTGTGTGGGGGGGTGTCCAGTTGCTCAGGCACCCCCTCTAGTCACCATAATGGAGGTACACAGACAGTGTGAGACCAATGAACAGAGACAAAAGAAGAATGTCCACACCTTTATCTCTGAGGATTGGTCAGGAATCAGGTGTATGCAGTGGCTCTGATCCTTCCCCCATTCTGTCTCATCCAAGATTGCTGCTCTGGGAGCCACTGAGGCCAGCTGAGGAGAAAGCATTAGATTTCTTGCTTCTGCTACAAATTCCACATGCTGTAAGCCTCAAACTTTCTAAATATTCCTTTATATATAGTTCAGAATTTTGGGACTGTCTCCTTAATCTGCTTCACTTGGTATTCTGTATTATTGTTGATGGAGATCCTCACTGCAGTTCTCCCCTCAACAACTCTTTGGGTCTGAAAAGGAACTCATCCTCATGGCTTAATTTTCAGCCAAGCAGTACATAGGTATATAGTGGAAACCACACCATTAGTAATATATGCCTAACTTGGAATTGGCAATCATTAAAAATCAAAAGGTCAAGATTTACCTAAGGACAAAATTGACAAGGAATGGGAAGGTGGGTAGAATGGAAATATAAATTACAGGGAATGACTGTTCTTTCATAAAGGGACTTCAATAATTTAAATGAAACAGAGTATGATTTATTGAATGTAAAACTGATGATCTTGTTTGTAAAACTTGAGTCAATTCACAATAAAAGTTTAGAAAAAAAAGAAAAAAGCTTGAAAGAATATGCAGGGTTACTGTACTAAACATAAATGGTTGAAGTTCCACCATTTCTAGAGGTAGCAAATGATCAAAAACCAATGATGCTAAAAGAAAAAAGGCCAAGCTGAACTGAATTCATTGGAAAAAATCAAGGATCCAATAATGACAGAATACAAATTGAAATCTTCCAACAAATTAATTTAGTACTGGAGTTCTCATTCATCTATGTCAAGAAATTGGGAAAACAACTTTTTGGCCAACTAATTGGAAGAGATTCTTATTTTTGCCTGCTCCAAATAGGGTGACCCAGTGGAATGTGGAAATCATTGAACGATATCATTAATATCTCAAGCATTTAAATTTTGTTGAAGGTAATTTTAAAATGGTTATAACAGCACATTGAGAAAATTGCCAGAAATTCAAGTCATGTTCAGAAGAGTACTGGAACAAGGAATATTATTGTTGGAATTTAATGGATCTTGGCTGAAAACAGAATACTGGAAAAATGTTTTCTTCCAGTTGGTTGACTATGCAATGACTTTTAACTATGTGGATCATGACAAGTTATAAATAAAATTGAGAAGAATGGATATTTCAGAACACTTAATCATGCCCATGAGGAAGCTGTAAATATACCAAAAGGTTGCTATTAGAACTGAACAAGAGTATACTTAATAATTTAAAACCAGGAAAGCTATGCACTAGTGTTATATTCTTTTACCATACTTATTCAATATGTATGCTATGCAAATAATCCAATAGCCTTGATTATATGAAGAGTAACAAGGAATCAGAATAGCAGAAATACTCATAAAAAACCTGCTATGTATGTGGCACTGTGGGTTAATGCACCAGACTGCAAAGCCATTTGAACAAAGTTGGCAGTTCAAGCTTACCAGCTGCACCTCAGAAACACTATACAGGGTCACTATGGGTCAGAACCAACTTGTCAGAACTTCACAACATCAACAACAATGTACAGATACAACCCTCTTGCTGAAAGCAAAGAGAACTTAAGATAGGTACTGATGGAAATCACAGACTACAGTCTTCAATATGGGTTTCTTCTCAATGAAAAGAAAACAAAAATCCTTACCACTGGAACAATAAATAATATCATGATAAATAGAGAAAAATTTGAAATTGTCAAATGCTTCATTTTGTTTGGATCCACAATGAACTTCCTCTGTCAGAGGAGGTTCTTGCTTCCAGACTCTGTGGCTTGTTCCTTGGTGATCTTCATGTGGTATGGCATCTTTATTCTCCTACCTCTGCTTCTCTTGCTTGCTTGTTTAATCTCTTTTATATCTTAAAAGATACTGAAATAAGACACACTCTACACTAATGCTTCCACATTAACATAGAAAAGAAAACACACTCTCACATGGGATTGAAAGCAATACAGGGGTTAGGATTTACAACATATAATTTTGGAAGGATGCAATTCAATCCACAACAAAAATGATTGTGCAGGATGGTGTAACATTTTGTTCTATTATATTATACATCAGGACACTCTAGTTGGAGGAAACTCTACAACAACATACCCTCTCTCTCCATCTCTACATCTCTCAGTTATGGATCTATGGAGAAATCTCTGCACCATCCTTACCTGTACATTGGCTGAATTTTGGATCACACTATCTTGGACTTGTTGAAGGGAAGATCCAACCAAAATGGTCAAATATGAAACCAACACTAAGAAGAAACTCATGAGTCCAGAATGCACTTGAGTCTGATCCAGAGCACGTATGGAATCCCCAACACTGACCAAGACATAGCCTTCCAGATTGGGACGCTGTCAAATGCATCCCATGATGAGTGAGGATCAGCATCCCAGAAGTCTTTGGAAAAGAATCCATCTTGCAAAAAGGCTACACAGGCATCCTTTTATCATAACACTTCAAAACTGGACAAATGCATGAAAAACCACCCAATTTCACTCATTTTCATTGTAAAAAATATAACTGACCTGTTTAAAACCAGCTCAGGTGAAATGTGTGCTGCATTGCTCAAAAAAAGCCTGCCACATCTCCCCTGGTATCACAACAGTCAAGAAATCAAAAGGCATATGGGTTTAGGTAAATCCTATTCAAAAGATCTCTTTAAAGTGTTAAAGAACAAAGATGTCTGTTTGAAGATGAAGATGACTATGACTTGAAGCTATGGTATTTTCAATCACCTCATATTCATGTGAAAGATGGACAGTGAAAAAAGAAGATTATAGAAGACTTGATTATTTTAATTACAATCCTGGAGAAGAATATTAAATGTACCATGGACTGCCAGAAGAACAAACAAATCTGTACTGCAAAAAGTACCACCAGAATATGCCTTAAAAACCAGGATGGTGAGACTTTGTCCCTCATATATAAAACATGTAATCTGTAGGGACCAATCCCTGGAGAATGATATAATGGTAAATTGGAAGAATATTGAAAAAGCAGAAGACTTCCCCCAAGGAGATGAATTGAAAGTGGTGAAAGCAATGGGCTCAAACATTTGTTATGATAGTGTAGGACAGGGCAGTATTTAGTTCTCTTGTGCATCGGGTCACTATGAGACTGAGACAACTCAAGACACTTAGCAAATCAACAACATAATGTACTAGAAAGAAATGGTTGAAGTTCCACCATTTCTAGAGGTGGATATCATCTGCAGTTTATGGCAAAGCCCTAAAAAAAACCTACAAGTTTTCTGAAGCAAGATAATGTTATCTCCAGTGAAAATACCAAAGGAGATGTCAGAAGGAACTGTGAAATTTGCTCATGAGTTTGAAGTAGATAAACTGAATGGAAGAAATGATAACGTAAAAGAAATTTAACAGAAATTTTAAAAGAACAGCTAAAGAAGACAAAGCAAAGCTTAAAAATGTAATGTGTGAAGACCTGTAGTTAGAAAACCAATAGCAAAGAGCATGCTCAGCATTTTTCAAGTTGAAAGAACTGAAGAAAAATTTCAAACTTCAACTTGCAAAAATGCATGATTTTATGAGCAAAATATTGAATGATGCAGTAAACATCAGAAGGCACTGTACTAAGACACTGTACTAAAAAGAATTGATTCTCATACTGCCATTTCTAGAGGTAGGATATGCTCAAGAACCAGTGGTATTGAAGGAGGAAATCTAAACTGCACTAAAGGCATTAGTAAAAAAACAAGGCTCCAGAAATTCATGGAATGTAAACTAACATGTTTCAACAAATGGATGCAACTCTGGAAATAGTCACTATTCTCTACCAAGAAATTTATAAGGCAGTTACCTTCACAACAGACTAGGGGAGAGGCATATTTGTGTCCATTCCAAAGAAACATAACCCTACAGAATGCATAAATTATCTTCCAATGTCATTAATGTCAATGTAAGTAAAATTATGCTGAAGATTATTCAAAAAGATTGCAGCAGTACATCCACAGGGAGATGCCAGAAATTAAAGCTGGATTCAGAAGATGTGAAATGAGGGATATCATTGCTTACATTAGATGGATCTTAGCTAAACCTTAGAATACCAGAAAGATTTTTTACTTACATTTCATTGACTATGCAAAGGTATTAAATTATGTCAATCATATCAAACTATGAATAACATTGAGAAGAATGGGAATCCCAGAATAATGAATTGTACATAGGTGGAACCTGTAAATTGACCAAAAGGAAGTCACTGGAACAGAGCAATGGAAAATAGAATGGCTTAAAATCAGAGATGTATATCAGGATATTATGCTTTCATCATATTTATTCAATTTGTATGCAGAGCCAATATTTCAAGAAGTTAGACTATATTAAGAAGAATGAAACATCAGGATTGGCAATAGGTTCACTAACAGCTTCAATAAGTAGATGATGAAGTTTTGCTTGCTGAAAGCAAAGTGTCCTTGAAATACTAATGAAGTTCATAGACTGCAGCCTTCAGTGTAGATTGCACCTAAACATAAAGAAAACAAATATCCTCATCATTGGACCAATAATTATCATCATTATAAGCAGAGAAAAGTTTGAAGTTATCAAGTACTTCATTTTACTAGTAGTCACAGTCAATACTCTTAGAAGCAGTATTCAAGACATCAAATGGCATATTGCATTGTTTAAATCTGCTGCAAAAGACCTCTATGCAATAAACAGCAGAAATGCCATTATGAAAACTAAGGTGTGACTGATCCAAGCCATGGTATGTCCTCTAGTCTCATATTCATGGGAATGTTGGACAATGAAAAAGAAAGATTAGAGAATTGATGCATTTGAATTTTGGTCTTTATGAAAAATTTTGAAAATAGTATGGAATACCAGAAAAAGGAACAAATTTTTCTTGGAAGAAATACAGCCAGAATATTAATTAGAAGAAAGGATAGTGAGATTTTGTGTCACATATTTTAGACATATTATCAGGTAGGACTGGTCTCTCGAGAAGCATATTATACTTGGTAAAACAGAGGACCAGAAAAAAAGGAGAGGAACTCCAATGAGATGGATTGCAACAATGGACTCATAAATGGGAGTGATAGCGATGATAGTCCAAGACAAAGAGGCAATCCCTTTTTAGTATATATAGGGTTCTTATGGATCAACTATCAACACTTGCGGAAGCAGCAGTCAAGATATCAGATGATGTATTGCATTAGGCAAATCTGCTGCACAGGAACTTTTTGAAGTATTGAAGAGCAAAGATGTCAGCTTGAGGACTAAGGCGCACCTGACCCAAGCCATGGTATTTTCAATAACCTCATATGGATGTGAAAGCTGGACAGTGAATAAGGAAGACCGTAGAAGAATTGATGCCTTTGAGTTGTGGTGTTGGAGGAGAATACTAAAAGTGCCATGGACTGCCTAAATAACCAATAGATCTGTTTTGGACGAAGTGCATCCAGAGTGCTCCTTGGAGGCCAAGATGGCTGAGCTTCATCTCTCATACTTTGGACATATTGTCTGGAGGGAACAGTCGCTGGAGAAGGATGTCATGCTGGGTGAGGTGGAGGGTCAGAGAAAAAGAGGAAGACCCCTAATGAGATGGATTGGCCAGGTGGCATCATTGATGGAATCAAGTGTGGCAGCAGTGGTGGGGTTGGCCCAGGATCGGACATTGTTTCGGTCTGCTGTGCATGGGGTTGCTATCAGTCGGTTCCGATGCGATGGCACCTGATAACAACAACAACAGGGTTGTTCCTTAGAAGCCTTATACAGGGTCACAATGGGTTGAAATCAACTTGACAGCACTTAACAAAAACAACAACATAGGAGTCCTGGTGAGGCACTGTAGGATAAGATCTGAAGTTCTAACTGTACCATCAGCTGTTCCTTGGAAACACCAATTAACATTAGTGTGAGTTGTAACCAATTCAAAGGCAACATAGATACTGGTAGCATTGTTGTTACTGGGTAGCTATGAATTAGAACTGACTTGAGGACACCTAACACCTGGTGTTGCACCATAGGATAAAAACTGGACTTCTAACTTCAGTGTTTCAAACCCTCCATTTGCTCCTCAGAAACCCCATACAGGGTGACAATTAGTCAGAACCGACTTGGTGGCACTAAACAACATGCAACAATGTTGTTAAGTGCCATCAAGTTATTCCAACTGTATGGGATTTCTGAGCAACAGCTGGTGACTTTGAACAAAGGACCTTGCAATTCAGATCAACCTTGTAGTCCAGCACTTATCCTACAGCGCCACACAGGACTCCAACAACAATAGCATCCTGGATGATTGAACTATCCATTGTAGTTGTTGTTAAGTACCGTGGTGGAGTTGGTTCCGACTCATAGCCACCCTGCACAGGGTTTCGGAAGCTGTAAATCTTTCTGAGAGCAGAGCGCCTCATCTTTCTCCTGCAGAGCCGCTGGTAGTTTTGAACTGTTGACCTTGAACTATTCTTTAGCATTCTTATATTGAAGTTTAGCATTTGTCTTCTGACTCTTTTTAATGCCATAATTGTCTTTAAACTAGAAGAATCCAAGGCCTTCAGTTTGATCCCCCACACCCTTGCTTAGCTTTTTCCCACTTAATCTTTTTATTTCTTCCAATTACAAGTTTAACTTTTGTTGTCATTCATTTGTGAGTAATATCTTTTACAATTGTGAAATCATAAACCTGACATGGAACTTAAAGTCTCTTTAGGGAAAAGGGAAAAGAAAATTCTAAAAAATAAAACCAGGTTAGGGAAACAGAACTGTGACTTTTTCATTTGCAAGTTATCTTCACTTTGTAGGTGGTGGTGGTGTGCCTTGTTGCCAATACCGACTCATAGCAACCCTATACAGGGTTTCTGAGGCTATTTCCATTTTGCTCAATGATTCTAAAGAGGAACAATACAAACTTAGGTGTAAATCAAAATCTCAAAGTGATAGTATGAATCAAGCAGACCCAGTGGAATGTTTCATTAAAGGTACTATAGTAGGTTTTGCCTAGAAAGTTTCACCTATTGCATTTCTTTGAAAGTGTGACACCTTAATCAAGCTTCACAATTGGTAATAAACATGCAATCTATTGTAACTTTAGCAATCTGAAAGCATTAAAGTCCCCATGCCCTTATATTACTCTTGACTTTTAAAGTTACCAAATTCTTAGCTCATTTTTGCAGATTCAAAACAAGTTAGGCACAAGACTGTCTTCTATGAGTCAGAGTGAAAACTTAATTATTTAGATTTATTTAGATTTTTTTTTTCTCTTTACAAACTATGACTAAATATCCTTTTTTAAAACAATGCTGAGAGAATTAGTTCAGACATGCTCAGGGAGGAAGAAGTGGGTTGCCTAAGCTGCTCATAGTAACTGCAGAATCTAAGAAAAACTGCTCAAAGATACAGTCTGAAAAGTAGTTTTACATGGAGCAGATAGTGTTTCATTTGCAGCACAACATTTGATATATAGATTTCTGGCATTATGTTTTTTTTTTTATCTTGTAATACTAATACTGCTGGCAGCTCAACCTGCTACTCCATTAGATCATCCCATAGGAATTCTGAAATTTATCTGCTGCCCATGTAAAAACAGATAAAGCAAGGAAAAAAATATTAAGGTTTATTTTTATCACTAAAGCAGGGCTGTACAACTAGAATCAAAGCTTTTATACCTCTATCATGAGCCATCTGGAAAAAAAAAAAGCTCATATATGCTAGGACAAAGTGGAAGGGCAATGACAGAGTATGTGAACAATATTTTTTGTATTAATGGATACAGTCTGTTCTGCTTAATATTTTTCCTTCTAAAAAAATCCTCAAACTAGAGAAGAGTCTCACTTTGCATCCCTTTCTGAATTAATAGCTGCAAAAATGTCATACCTAAAAGGTTTAACTGCTTTAGCCTAAAATCAAAGCATCTGGATTTCTGGAAGAAGTTAGATTACAAAAAATTATAGAAAGATAAAGATTCACCTTTTGTGATGATTCATCCAACATGCAACTTCCAGATCCTATGTAGTCTCTTGGATCATAGGAAAGAACCTTACTAAGATGAAAGAAAAGGAAGTTTTTCTAATTAACTGAAACAAAAGTCAATAAGGTCTAAAATAATGATGCCCCATAGAATTTTATTAGATGATGAAAATGTTCTTCATTTTCTGTGTTGTCCATTATTAAATGCATTATTAATCCACATACAATGACTGAGCACTTGCAATATGCTAGTTTAACTGATTTTATTTCATTTAAAATTTTGCATTTATCTAAGGACTACATTATTGAATAAAGCAGGTCTAGATATGAATAACTAGTTAACCAAGTAACTAGCTAACTAAATATATATTAACAATAAATATTTCTGACATTGAAAGAAAAATAAAGTTGTAACAGTTAATTTAAAGAATTTGATGAGCCTAAGTTCCATTACATTCCTTTACAAGTCAGTTGTACTGACTGATATTTAGTGTCTTTAAGCATTATCAACCTAGGAAATAATTGAAATATTTTGATGCAGAGAGAGAATTTTATTATTATTATTTATTTAATGAAGTCAGGTAACTGGTGCAGGAAGATAGTTGAAGAAGTTTATTGACCTGCTTTATAAGATCTCCAAAGACGTTCTACCATTATCACGACCCATGGTTATGATAGAAAGAAGATTGGTGACTTATAGAAACCTATCCATTGAGCTACTAGTATTTATATGGAATAGTTTACTGATATGTAAAAGTGATATATTGAATATGATGCTGAAAGAAAAAATGCAAACTAACTGGGATACAAATTGAAACTCATTATATCAATAGAATAAATGGCCCAAAGATATTAATGTCTTTCCCATTGTTGAAATTCTGTGAGTTCTGTAGAATTCTAAAGGGGGAATACCATTATTGGTAATATATATAACTCGATGGCACTTAACAACAACAACAATATATATATATATA
>NW_006408711.1:1085139-1093966 GCF_000296735.1 Chrysochloris asiatica
CACCCCTACCACTTCAGGTTGCTATGGGGTCCGAGTGTGGTGCTGTAGGATAAATGTCAGACTATTAACCACAGGTGGGCAGTTCAAACCCACTACACATACCTCATGATTACTGTGGGTTGGAACCAACTCAACAACACTAAATAACAAAAACAACCTAGGTTGTTATGAGTTAAATTGATCCTTTGGCAATGGGCTATAAATATTTTTAATGGTACTTCCGTGATACTGTATATAAGAAAATATCTGTTACTTATTTTCTTTCTTTCTTTCCTTCCTCAATTGCTTATTGGAAATCTAATGTGTTGACTCAAATATCATGAATTGTGAAAATTGAAAAGGATCTGTATGAATTAAAAAAGTTCTGTACCTCTGATTATGGTTTCTATTGACTGTATAGAAAGCACTTTCATTTTGAGAAACAAAATTGATGATATGAAATTGGATCATCAAATATACTAAACTGCATTCAACGGAAGAAAAGAAATAATAAATATTAGAGAAGAAATAAACGAGATAGAGAAAAGAAAAATTATAAAAAGAATCAACAAGTCAAGAAATTGGTTATTCAAAAGGAGTAATACAATTGCAAACCACAGGCACCTAACAAAAGAAAAGAGGGAGAAGACAAAAATAACATGCATAAAATAACACATAGGTTATGTCAAAAGGAAACTATAGAAATAAAAAGGATAATAACAAAATATTACAAATATTTCTGTACATCAACAAAATTGAAAATCTAGATAAGATGGATGCATTTATAGAAAACCACGACCTACCTAAACTTGCACAGAGTGAATTAGAACACTTGAACAGACTTTTAACAAAGGAAGAAATTGATCAGGTTATCACAATATTGTCAAACAAGAAAAAAAAAAAAAAAATGGCAGCATCTGTGGGCTCTGGGCGGCTAGTGTAAAATATATAAATATTGTTGTTTATTAGGTGCTTATCGAGATCAGCCTTCGGTATGGATTGCATCTCAATGTCAAGAAAGCAAAAATCCTCAGCACTGGACCAATAAACAACATTCTTATCAATGGAGAAAAGATTGAAGTTGTCAAGGACTTCATTCTTCTTGGATCAACTATCGACATTCATGGAAGCAGCAGTCAAGATGTATTGCATTAGGCAAATCTGCTGCACAGGAACTTTTTAAAGTGTTGAAGAGCAAAGATGTCAGCTTGAGGATTAAGGTGCAACTGACCCAAGCCATGGTATTTTCAATAACCTCATATGGGTGTGAAAGCTGGACAGTGAATAAGGAAGATGGTAGAAGAATTGATGCCTTTGAGTTGTGGTGTTGGAGGAGAATACTGAAAGTGCCATGGACTGCCAAAAGAGCCAATAGGTCTGTTTTGGAAGAAGTGCAGCCAGAGTGCTCCTTGGAGGCCAAGATGGTTAAGCTTCGTCTCTCACACTTTGGACTTATTGTCCGGAGGGAACAGTCGCTGGAGAAGGATGTCATGCTGGGTAAGATGGAGGGTCAGAGAAAGAGGATGACCCCCAACGAGAAGGATAGGCCAGGTGACATCATTGATGATGTCAAGTGTGGCAGCGGTAGTGAGGTTGGCCCAGGATCGGACATTGTTTCTCGTTCTGCTATGCATGGGGTCGCTATGAGTCGGTTCTGACTCGATGGCGCCTGACAACAACAACAACAGAAAATTGAATCGGTACCTACTCATAGCGACTTTATGCACAGCAGAACGAAACACTGCCCAATCCTGGGTCAACCTCACTATCGTTGCCACGTTTGAGCCCATTGATGCTGCCACTTTGTCAATCCATCTTGCTGGTGGTCTTCTTCTTTTTCTCTGACCCTCCACCCTACCAAACATGATATCCCTCTCCAGTGACTGATCCCTCCTGACAATATGTCCAAAGTATGAGACGAAGTTTGGTTATCTTGGCCTCCAAGGAGCACTCTGGCAGCACTTCTTCCAACACAGATCCATTGGTTCTTTTGGCAGCCCATGGCACTTTCAATATTCTTCTCCAACACCATAACTCAAAAGCACCAATTCTTGTACAGTCCTCCTTATTCACTGTCCAGCTTTCGCATGCATATGAGGTTATTGAAAATACCATGGCTTGGGTCAGGCATACTTTAGTCTTCAAGCTGACATCTTTGCACTTCAACACTTGAAAAAGATCTCATGCAGAAGATTTGCCTAATGCAACACATCATTTGAGTCGGAATTGACTCGACCTCACTTAACAACAATATGTGTGTGTATATGCATTTCCTTTATAAGAATCCTTGTTCTTATAGTACTTAAAATATTTTTATTAAGTTCGAACTTCTCAAACCAATAACCTTTTGATTTCATTACATGTAATGATGATTTCCATTTTAGATTAATGCATTTTAAATTATTCACATATAACAATGAGCAGGTAAAGTAAACAATTTTGGTTACATACATTAAAATTGGTTTTTAATTAAAGAAGCACTTAATTGTGAGACTCATTAGAACGTGAAGTGAAACAACAGAAAATCTATGAGTTTTCTCAAGTAAACTAAAAGCTTAATAGACAATTGTTATTAAATGTTTTCTCACATTTTGATATTTCTGGTAAATGCAATTTTTCAGCATTTTTAAATTTGTGAATGAAAATTTTCAATTAACATTCATTCATTCATACCATTTTACTTAGACTTTTAACAATTTAGAACTCAGTGGTAGGTAGAAGTTTTCATTTTGTTTGTAGAAAATATAATTTAAAAATAACAACTGAAATATTCATATATATCAATTGAAATTTACATTTGCAAACTTTCATTTTTGCTAACTTAAAAGTTTTATTGACAACATTTTACTAATTTTAACATCTAGGGTTCCTTTAAGTGTATAGTTAATTATAAGCTAATGCTAACAACATAAATGTTCTATGATTTAATGCATGAGTATACATACACACAATTACACATTATTTTTTTTATTTTTTTATCTATTTAACAATAGACAAAAAAGCAATAAAATTCTCAGGAATTGAAAACTTTTACATTTTTAAAATACATTTCAGATTAGACACTCATAGAAGGCACTAGCATTGAAATAAACACAGTAGAATGTGTGGTAAACCATATGGAGTCCTGGCAATAAGCATTATAGTAAAGAGGATTAAAAAACAAAATCAAATCCATTGCTGAGAATAGACTGCAAATTATAGTGACCATTTAGGACAGATTAGATCTGCCTCAAAATTTTCAAGGCTATAACTTTTAGGGCAGCAGATTGTCAGATATTTTTCTCCTATGAAACTGTGGGTGGGTCTGAACTGTTAACTTATGGTTAGTAGCCAAAGGCTTAATCAGCACTCCACCAGGGTTCCTTGCAGAAAGAATAGAATGTGTATAACCCTGAGTCGGGGAAGTGCTCATTGTGTTTTAAAATGCAAGTTATCTTGTATGCACTAAAATTAGAAAAAAATACTAATACACACAAATATATATATAAAGATAGTGAGGGTTTAGACTAAATTTGATTATATATTGTTGCTGTTA
Source organism: Chrysochloris asiatica (assembly GCF_000296735.1). Taxonomy (NCBI): domain Eukaryota; kingdom Metazoa; phylum Chordata; class Mammalia; order Afrosoricida; family Chrysochloridae; genus Chrysochloris; species Chrysochloris asiatica. The sequence goes on from NW_006408711.1 coordinate 1,088,654, forward strand.
AGTGCTGTTGAGTCAGTTCTTAACCATATCGATCCTGTATAGGATTTCTGAGGAACAGCTTGTAAGCTTGAACGGCTGACCTTGCAGCTCAAACTAACTTTGCAGTCAAGTGCATTAATCAACAGAACCACACCAGTACTCCAAATTTGATTATATATACATTATTAAAAACAAAAAAAAAAATAAAGTTATCATCATAAGTATGATGGGAAGTGCTGGATAAATTCTAGATCATAGTTGTAGAGAGGCTTGTGAAACCACTGAGATCAATTTCTCAGCATTTGGTTAAAGAAAGCTAGACCAAGCTGTCTCACTAAAAAGTCCAAAGAGGAGCCAATATAATTTTTTCCTTAGGGTTATATGCAGACATTCTTTTGATTATGGATATCAAATTTAGACAACTCATGTTTTTGCTGTTGTTTTTGTTAGATGACAACTAATTGCTTGAGAATCATAGCAACCCTAGGCAACACAGAATGAAACACTCTTCAGTCCTACACCATCCTCACAATTGTTGTTTGTTACTATTACCATGTTTATCTATCTCCTTGAAGGGTTTCCTCTTTTTTGCTGACCTCTCACTTTACTAAGCATGATGTCCTTCTCCAGGGTAGTCCCTCTTGACGTGCCCAAGATGAAGCCTTACTATTCTTGCTTCTAGGAAACATTTTGGCAATTAGAAAACTCCTACTTGACATTTTGGGACCCTGGTGTGGCTCTGTGTGGGTTAATGATTGGACTGAAAAGTTGGTTTGAACTGCAAGGTCAGGAGTTCAATCACACCAGCTGTTCCTTGGAAACCCTACAGAGGGTCATTATGGATTCGAAACAACTCGATGGCACTTAACAACAAAAACACTTGGTATTTGGAGTCTTGGTATGTTAATGCCGGGAAATGCACAAGACTGCAAGGTCAGTTTGAATAGTAAGGTGAGTGGTTCATGAGTCAGAATTGTCAATATGAGTCAAAATTGACTCCAAGGAACTTAACAACAATGACAACAGCTTGGCATTTAAGGTTATATAAATTTTCAACAAATTATACATCATAATCACTTTCGCTTACTAGTCATAAATCAAAACCCAATCTCACTGTCGTAGGAAATATAGCAACCCCTCTAGGATTGAGTAGAATTGCTCCTTAGGCTTTTTGAAACTGTAAACCTTTGAGGGAGCAAACACTATCATCTTTGTCCAGTGGAGTAGCTGGTATATGTGAACCACTGTTCTTGCAATGATTAGCTAAAAGTGTCTCCAGGATGTCTTTCTTGAGCTAAAGTAAGGCTAAATAAGAACTTTATAATCTATTCTGAATCACCTACAAATTCTACAATGATAAATCAATAGTTAGTTAAAAACCTAAAGATGCACTTAGGAATAGAGGTTGCTTGTTATCCAGGGACTGACTATAGTATCCTCTATAAAATGCGTTTTGTTTCTCTAAGATTGAATAATGACTCTGGTCCAAGTGAGTAGCACAGATAAGAATTTTTCAAGATTATGTCCTGGCCTGCTTCTACTCATACATCTACAGACTAAAGAGAACACTGTTACCCTCCCAGATGCTTTTTATGAGTATTTACTCATGATATTTTAACTTCTTGAAGATTTCTGTGATCCTGAAGCTCATACCAGAGTCCTAGTGTGATGCTGTAGGGTAAACACTGGACTGTTAACTGCAAGGTCAGCATTTCAAATGTATGAGCCACTCATCAGAAACCCTCCACATGGTCACTATGAGTCAGAACTGACTGGATAACACTTAACAACAATAATAACAACTTAACAACAACAATAAGAAAGTTCATAACTCTACCTTTGATAATATGAATTTGATTTCTTTACTGATGTGGCACTGCAGGTTAATGCTCTGTACTGGAAGATCAGTTTGAACCATAAGGTAGGCAGTTCAAGCTCACCAACCATTCCTTGAAAACCCTACACAGGGTTGCTATGAGTCGGAACCGACTTGATAGCATTAACAACTGTGTACTCTAGAGTCCTGGTGTGGTGTTGTAAGATAAACCCTTGATTGCTAACTGCAAAGTCAGAAATTCAAACCCAGAAACCTTATACAGGTTCACTATGAGTGGAGTAGACTCTACAGCACGTATCAACAAGGGTGGATCCTAACTATTGGTTTATAATTGTATAATTTAAATAAGCAGGACTTGTTGGACATGACAATATTATGCCTCTGTCTGGTATAACCATCGGTATGTCTTTGTTCATGTTTGTTAGCAATTGTCCAGCAAGAAACCACTGGAACATTCTCAGTTTGAAAAAAATAGGATCTGATTCACTTTTTCAAAAATTCCCTCTAGTAGCTATGTAAAAAATATAATGAAGAGAATAAGAATAGAAGCATGAGAACAATCAAGACTTTATAATAATAATAAAGACAAAAGGTAATGGAGACTGGATAAAGATGACAGTGAGGGAATAGGGTAAAAGTAGTGAGATTCAGGATATGGTTAGAAGGGAAAAACAAAGTATTTTCTAATTGATAAAAATAATATATGAGCATAAAAGAGAGGTAATGGGGAATGTAAAGTTGTTGACTTGAATAACTGAATGAATGGATAACCTATTTATTGAGATATGGTATACAGCAAGAGGACTGCACCTGAAATTCAGTGTTTAGACTGGGGTATGCTATGGTAGCGTAGTGGTGACGAATCAGGCTGCGAACCTCAAGATCAGCAGTTTGAAACTACCAGTTGTTCTGCAGAAGAAAGATGAGGTTTCTGCCCCCATAAAGATTTACAGACTTGGAAACCCTCTACAGGGACACTATGAATTGGAACTGACTCCATGGCATATAACATTTATATCCAAGGAGTCCTGGTGTGACACTATGCATTTATGCACTAGACTACAAAGTCAGTATGAACCACAAGGTTGGCAATTCAAGCTCACCAGTTGCTCCTTGGAAACCCTGTACAGAGTTGCTATGGGTCAGAATACATGAAATGGCACTTAACAACAATTTATATACAAGTGAATATATTGTAAGAATTAGCTGGATATGAAAGTCTGGGTTTCAGGAAATGGTTGAACCTGCAATCTTAAATTTGTTTTAAACATTGTACAGACAGAATCTAAAATAATGAGACTGAATGCTATTACTTTAGTCGTGAGTGCTATCTAATAAGGAAAATATTCTTAAACTCAAGGTATCTTAACTTTTAGAGATGGGAAAAGAAGGATAGTTCATCAAAAGGCCAAGTAGACCAGCCAGGAGCAGCTAGAAGAACAGAAGATACTTTGTGAAAGAAAGACGGCAGGAAAAAAAAAACAAAAAAATAATAATGATAGTCTGATTGATTAGTACAAGAACAAGAAAGCTGTTTGCCCGAAGCCATCAAGGCAAGTGGCCAAGTCCCCTCAGAGCAAACCCCCTTCCAATATTGAGACTCAAGGGTAATACACGAGCAGGCATGTGGTCTGGCTAGTGACCATGCTGGTCAACGATAAGGGGAAGAGGGGGAAAGACAGCAATGAAGCTGGGAGCTAAGTCTGACCACATTCAATAGACTCCTGTGAACCTGGATGGAGACCTCATTGGCCAGCAGTACAGCAAGACCCGGGGACTCCTGGACCCATAGTCAGTGACATGGCCACAGAGGGTTAAAGCATAGAGTGAAGCGTCCAGCTGATATAAAGTGAGAGGAGATGCACAAGACACCCATACTTGCAGATAGTACCCACTTGACCTGGCTTCAATGGCTGGATGATTAGAACTTGACTAGAAGAAGAAAGAAGAAGGAAAAAAAAGGGTAACCCACTACAATTTGATGAACTTTACCTATGCTTATGGATGTAGTAGTTCAATAAAAGGAACAAATCTTTATAGCAAGGATCAATCCCAACCCTCAGTACACAAGGTTGACAGGGTTGGGCAACTTAGACATTGGCTACCCAATATGGGGGGAGTGGTGGGTATACAAAGGCAGGAAGTGACTGGCTTATAAGCTTTCAAGAGGGAGCCTAGTTCCAGACAGGGTGGAGGAAGGTAGAATCTCCACTGAATGGTTTCCAATCTGTTGGGACACGGCTAATGAAAGGAGATGGGGATTAGACTCTTGCAGTACAATAGTGAATACTTGCTATCAGGACTGACTGTGAGAGCCAGAAATGAAAAGGTAGACATTTTGTAACAAGAGGAGACTGACTGATTCTGCAGTCCAGGAGCAGAGGTCCCTGGGACCATCAAGTAAGACGAGCGGAGTACAAGATCCTACCTAGAGAAGCAGTGAAGCCAAAACAGGATGCAAAGATGATGATGTGGACAGATGGAGCAGCTGGGGACACTGGACTCAGGGAGGGAGAAGGACTTTTTGCTGACGGCTAGGGGTAGGCCTGTAGGGTGTATCCTTTAATTGTTTGATGATGCATGGAGGGGACTGTAATCATTGCAATGAAATGAAATATGATAGGATGAATGTAAAACTGATGTTCTCCCATATAAACACACATAATTCACCATAAAATTAAATAAACAAATAACTATGAAGGAATGGCCAGTGATATGTCAATTTGTAGGTTATTGAAGATATTGATAAGCAATTTCTCTATAATCAAAAGAATGGCATTCAAGAAAGGAAGGATAATGATAGAGTACAGTCATTTTGTATAATTTATCTTCTGTATCATAGGACAAAATGCAATCATGAGTATTACTGAGGGTAATGGAGTAAGGGGGTTAGCAAAAAGAAAAAAAAAAAAAAAAACCACAACAGGAAAGCTATATTCTAGGGGAATTCATTAGAATAATGTTACTTTTGAAGACTGTCTTGAGTTTGTCATCATGTTTAAAATGAGAACAATCAGTTTTGTGATGTTTATGTTTTGTTAGCCATACTCACCTTCCCCATTACAAGTTGAATATAAACAGATAGAATTTAATGAGCACTGTGGTTTAGACAGTTATGTAAAAGAGAGCAGGAGGAAGAAAAAGATAAGGGTGGGTGAAAGGAGTGGCTTTAATAATAGTACAAGTAATATAGTCTTGGTAAGAAGGGAAATAACAATTAATGTAGGAAATACAAAGTCAATATTAGTAGTTTTAATGAATGTAGGTGGAATCAAAGTTTTGGGGATTGGTCTTGGCTGAAAGCCGAAAATACCAGAAAGATGTTTACCTGTGCTTTATTAACTACGCAAAGGTTTTCGATTGTGTGGTTCATTGCAAAGTATGAGTATTCCAGAAGACTTAATTGTGCTCATGAGGATTCTGTATCTGGACCAAGAGGCAGTTGTTCGAACAGAACATGGGATCACAGAATGGTTTAAAACTAAAAAAGGTGTGTG
>NW_006408711.1:1094577-1095226 GCF_000296735.1 Chrysochloris asiatica
GCTGGAGAAGGATATCATGTTTGGTAAGGTAGAGGGTCAGAGAAAAAGAGGAAAACCCCCAACAAGATGGATTAGCCAAGTGGTAGCATCAGTGGACTGATGTGTGGCAACAGTAGTGAGTTTGGCTCAGGATCTGGCAGTGTTTCATTTTACTGTGCATAAGGTTGCTATGGGTCGGTAGTGACTCGATGGCACCTAACAACAACAGTGTTGTTATTAGGTGTTGTCTAGTTGGTCCCAACTCATAGCAATTCTACATACAACAGAACAAAACATTGACCTATCTTGTACCCTCTTCAAAATTATTTCTATGATTGAGTGCATTGTTGCAGCCACTATGTAAGTCCATATCATTTAAGAACTTCCTATATTATTGCTGATAGTATTTACAAAGCATGATGTCCTTCTCTAAGGACTGGTTTCTCCTGATAACAAGTCCAAAGTACATAGTGATTACATGTTGGGTTGCTAACTGTAAGACGAGCAGTTCAAAGCTACCAGCAGCTCAGCAGGAGAAAGATGAGGCTCTCTGCTCCCATAAATATTTACAGCCTTAGAAAGTCTGTACAGGGTCACTATGAGTCCTAGAGACTTGTTCTTTGCCAATGCTTTCAATGCACCTTGAACTTCTTCCTTTAGTATCATTGGA
>NW_006408711.1:1096551-1098853 GCF_000296735.1 Chrysochloris asiatica
TAGCATTGTAGGACAGTGGTTCAATTTCACCAGCTGCTCCTCAAAAACCCTGCACATTGTCTCTATGGGCTGGAATCGATTTGACAACACTTAACAACAGCATAAATACTTATGTATACCATAAATATAGAAAAATTTAAAGAGGATAGTTGTACAGGGATAAAATGTGATGACTGTTGTTACATGGATTGGATTTCAGTTATTAATATGAAAGAAAGTTTAAGATTTGTTTAATGTAAAATTAATGATCTTGTCTGTTAATCCAACCTATTTACCTGTAAAACTGTGTGTATGTATATGCACTTACATGTATATATTTGAGTTAAAACAATAAAGAAACTTTTGAATTGATCCTGACTCATATTGAGCACTTGAATTTCAAATTAGAACTATTTCATAGAGTGTTCTTTTCAGAGGCAAATTACTAGGTCTTTCTTTCATGGTGCTACTGTGTGAGATTGAACCAACAACTTTAGGTTAGCAGCCAAGAACAAATCATTAGTGTCATCTAGGAACTTACCAATATATAAAGATCTGTTGACAATTTTCTGTTATTATCATGCATATTATGCTTTAGGAAATATTGATGTAAGAGGTTAATATATTTCTACTTGCAACCATAATTTAAACATATGATAAGTGTCAGATTTAATTTCTAATACAACCAAGTTCCCTTTCCGTATTTACAAAATTTCAACCTAAATATTTTTGAGATTGTGTAAAAACCTGAAGTACGAAATGCTATTTAATTTAAACCTAAATTTTATGTTTAATAGGACATAACTAACTATCTGTCAAGTTAAGTGTCTGGCTATGTTGCTCTTATATTTAAGTGTCGTAGAATTGTTTCTGACTAATAACAATCTATTGAACAACAGAATGAAAGAAACACTGACCAGTCCTGCATCAGCTTTACAATCTTTGTTACATTTGAGCCCATTTCTGATGCCACTGTGCCAATCCATCTCATTGGAGGTCTTCATCTTTATTGCTGACCCTCTATTTACCAAGCATTATGCGCTTCTCCAGGGACTGGTGTCTCCTGATAATATGTCCAAAGTATGAGGGACTGGTGTCTCCTGATAATATGTCCAAAGTATGAGGGACAGAGTCCCATTATCCTGGCTTTTAAGGAGCACTCTGACTGTACTTCCCCCACAGATTTGTATTATGGGATATAGTATATGATAGTCTATGTGACTTAAAGCATTCAAATAAGTTAATATTATCATTACATTTGAATTTAGGAAAAATGTACAGCTGTTAAGTTGTTAAGTGTTGTCAAATAAGTTCTGACTCGTAACAACCTTGTATAATGTTTCCAAGGAATGGCTCATGGGTTGAAGTGCTGGCCTTGGAGTTAGCAGTTCAGAACTTATCCTACAGTGCCATACCAGGACTCCAAATGTGTATCTTACTAATATGTACATATTCATGTTAAATTCTTGTTTCAAAGCCTATAATTATTTTAGTAAGCTTTTAATTTTTTGAATGTAAGATGATTTAAATCATGAGCAATATATTTCCTTGCCTTCTTCATCTTCTGGAGGTAGGAAATAGAGTCTCTGGTCTTTAAATGGTCTACTAATCACAACACATATCAATTAATGTAGACTTTTGTTTTTTACTTTACATTCTAAAATTGCTTTTCTTTTGAGACCAATACAACACTCCAAATACCGCTAAAGCAAGAAACAATTTTATACATCAATGATATCCATCACTTGGGAATGCAAATTCCTTTGCATTTTCCTCCATACCAAAATAATCAAATTTTTTGTTTAGATCATCCATTGGAAAATTCTCATAACGATGTCTTCCATTCAGGGATGGAAAGAATAGGATAATATCCAATTATTTTAATAATGACTTTCAAGAAGATGGCTTTACAAAACTTAATGGCTCAAGAAAGCATTAAACATATAATTTTAACAAGCAGCTATATGGCATCAGAACACAAAGTCGATACAAATTATACAATATATTACACTATTCAATGTACAATGTAGAAGAAAAATAAAGATGAGGACTTCAAAAGCAATAAAATAATCACAGTGGCACAATACAGTAAAAAAAAAAAAGTATAAATACAAGCAATAAAAATAATGATATATTTTTTATTCTGTAAACATTTCCACTAACTAATATGGTTATTTACATGTATGTTCAAGCACAGGCAAATATATATATACAGATAGATAGAAAGAGAGAAAGAGAGAGAGAGAGAGAGAGAGTGCTCTGGTAGCATAGTGGTTATGAATTGGGCTGCAAACCTTAAGGTCAGCAGTTTGAAACTACCAGC
>NW_006408711.1:1098953-1104046 GCF_000296735.1 Chrysochloris asiatica
CAGGAGAAAGATGAAGCTTTCTGCTCCTGTAAAGATTTACAGCCTTGGAAACACTTAACAACAACAATTATATATTTGTTATATATTTGTATATATTTTTGTTACATATATACATTGTCACTATGAGTCAGAACTGATTTCACAGCACTTAGCAACAACAACAATTTCACTTGTTACTTATTTGGAGTGGCCGGTGAGTTTGAACTGCTGACCTTGTAATTAGCCATCCAGTGCTTATCCTATAGCACCACCAGGGCTCTTTTTATATAATACATATGGCATGATATAATACAAATTAACATGTGCATGTTAATCAACTGTTTATGTTCTTGATAATGCTTCTAGTGAACAGTAGGGTATTAGTAGTTAAAATTTTGCGGGAGTCAAACATTACATATAAAGTTTCAACTGTTTTAGAGGTTGGTACCCCTAATTACTATGCTGTTTGAAGGTCAACTATAGTAACTTATGACTTTCAATATTTCTTATTTTGTAATTACCAAATTACATAAACACTGTAAGAAAACTGTTTACACAATAAATTCTATAAATTGAACATTTTCATTATACAAAGTATTAGTAGTTTTGTACCACACTCTCTTTTAATTTGAAATAAGTTAGAGATCAGAGAAAAGAAATTTTGCTTGCCACAACTTCAATTAAATGTTTTCTTTCTAGATATTAAGATCTAGATTTTTGTTTCCAAAATAGTTTTTCATGTTTATCTTATTAATTTAACTTAGTTAACGTTAATAATAATTATATAAAATTAGTCAGAATTAATGTAGAGAAATACATTATTTGATGTTAAGATGACTTTAGAAAGCAAGTAGAAAATACATGTCTACAATGAAGAAATAAACAGAAATTAAGCAAATTTTTAATCTGATATAGGTCAAAACACAGTATTCTTAATTTTCTTTAAAGATACATTAAAATAGAACTACTATCTCTTGATAATAATTATTCCAATTAATGTATATAATATGTGCACATTTTTACAAGTTTTTGTGCTGTTCAATTATTTGAACTGTCTAAAGTAAGTCAGGAGCTCTGGTGGTGTGGTTATGAACCAGGTTGCTAATCTCATGGTCAGCAGTTCAAAACTACCAGCTGTTCTGCAAGAGAAAGATGAGGCTTTCTGCTCCCGTAAAGATCTATAGCCTCGGAAACCCTGTACAGGGTCACTATGAGTCAGAACTGACTCCATGGCACATAGCAACAACAACAACATATGCAGGCGAAAGTTGGACAGTGAATAAGGAAGACTGTAGAAGAATTGATGCTTTTGAGTTATGGTGTTGGAGAAGAATATTGAAAGTGCCATCGGCTGCCAAAAGAACCAACAGATAAGTGTTGGAAGAAGTGCAGCCAGAATGATCCTTGGCACAAAACAACAACAAAGTAAGTCAAGTTAGTTCTGACTCATAGGTAGCTCATTTGCAAGGAAATACTTCCTGGTCTTCCTCTACCTTCACAATGTTTGGTATGATTAAGCAAATTGTCACAGTCACTGTTTTAATTCATTTCTTTGAGTGTCTCCTTCTATTTCTCTGACCCTGTACTTTACCAAGGATGATATCCTTCTCGAGGGACTGTTCCCAACTGAAATATATCCAAAACACATGAGGCAAAGTCTCATCATGCTACCTTCTAAGAACAATTCTGGCTGTACTTCCAATGAAATGATTTTTTTTTTTTTCCCTCTGAAAACCCATGGTATATTCAATATTCATCACAACCATCGTAACTAAAATGTATAATTTCTTCTTCAGTCTTCATTGTTCATTGTTCAGCTTTTCATGCATCTAAGGAGTCCTGGTGTGGCAGTGTGGGCTAATGCATCAGACTGCAAAGTCATTTGAACTGCAAAGTCTGTGGTTCAAACTCACTGGCTGCTCCTTGGAAACCCTATACAGAGTCACTATGGGTCAGAATTGACTCTATGGCACTTAACAACAACAGCAAGGCAATTTAATTGTGTGGATAATAACCAACTATGGATAATACAACAAATGGGAATTCTGGAAGAATTAATTTTGCTCATGTGCATCCTGTGTATAGACCAAGAGACAGTCATTCGAACAGAATTAGGGGATACTGCCTGATCAGGAAGGATATGCATCAGGGTTGATCTCTTGAGACCCGGCAGGCTCAAGCTGAATGCCTGGATATAAAGTCCCAGCTAAAAAGGGTTATCTACTTCAGTTCAATGACCCCAAATGCCGAACGCTCATCAAAGATCCTGTTTGACTCATTGGACCTGTGCAAGATCAGCAAATAGCTATCCCGATTTCAGGCCCATTCCCAAGATTTCACATTTAGGAACTGTGGTGGCATTTGGACCCTTTAATTCTGATACTATGTTTTCAAAACCAACAGGGATGGGAAAAAAAAAAAACTTATCCAAGAAGGAAAATTAGATCAAATATTTAATATCTCATACTGTCTGGCAATAATGACTGTATGTATTTTTGCTTAAATAAATCTTAAACTACTTATTTAAAATAAAGAAAGAACATGATAAAGCAAAAAGTAAAACTGAAGTTGTGAAATACTTCATTTTACTTGGATCCACAATCAACGTCCAAGGAAGCAGTCGTCAAGAAATAAAACTACTGATTGCACTGGGAAATTCTGCTGCAAAAGACATCTTTAAAATGTTAAATAAAAAGAAATCTTGAAATCTAAGGGGCATCTGATCCAAACCTTGGTATTTTCAACTGTCTCATAAACTCATGAAAGCTGGACAATTAATAAGGAAAATTGTAGAAAAACTGATTTATTTAAATTAGTTTTAACAAAGAATATTGGGCTTCCAGAAGAACAAACAAATCTGCTATGAAAAATTCTGGATTATGTGTCTGGTTCTTTGGACACAGAAGTCCTGTTGTGGCACTGTAGGAAAAGCATTGGGTTGCAAGGTCACTGGTTCAAACTCACCAGCTTCTCCTTGGAAATCTTATACAGGGTTACTATGAGTTGGAACCATCTCAATGACATTTAATAACAAAAGCTTTGGAAATATTACCAGCAGGAACCAGTCCCTGGAGAACAACATCATATTTTGAAAAATAGAGGGTCAGTAAAAAATGGAAGACTTTCAATTAGATGGATTGACACAGTCATTTCAAATATAGATTGAAAATAATGACCCCAAATCTAGCATTAGATTGTACATAGGATGCCTATGAGTTGGAACCTACTAGATGAAGAGCACCAGAATATCAGATATCGTGTCAGATGATGAGCTCCTCAGGTTGGAAGACACTCAAAACTTGACTTGGGAAGAGTGGCCTCCTCAAAGTGGAGTTGACCGTGATGATGTGAATAGAGTAAAACCTTTGGGACCATCATTTGCCAATGGGGCACAACTCAAAATGAAGAGAAACAGCTGTAAACATCCATTAATAATCAGAACATGGAATGTACAAAGAAAGAATCTAGTAAAATTGCCAAAGGGAATGTATAAACATTATTACCTAGGCATAAGCTAGCTGAAATGGTCTGGCAATGAACATTTAAATCTGACAGTCACATGGTTTACTATGAAAGAATTACAAAATGAAGATGAAAGTTGTCACATTCATCATCAAAAAGAATATATCAAAATCTGTCTTGAAGTAGCACACTGTCTGTGATAGCATAATATCCATATGACTAAAAGGAAAACCAGTTAATACAACTATTATTCAAATTTATGCAAAAAGAACTAAAGCCAGTGAAGATGAAATTGAAGAATTCCACCAATTTCTTTGGTCTAAAATTGATAAATGGAGAAAAGAATGAAGTTGTCAAAGACTTCATTTGCTTCAATCAACCATTACACTCATGGAAGCAACAGTCAAGAAATAAAATGGACATATTCCTTTAGGCAAATCTGCTGCATAAGACTCTTTAAAATATTGAAGAGCAAATATGTCAGTTTCAGGACTAAGGTGTGCCTGACAAAAGCACACCTTATGGACATGTGAAAATTGGAAAATGAATAAGGAAGACCATAGACAAATTAATGTATTTGAGCTATGGTGTTGGAGGAGAATATTAAAATTACCATGGACTACCAAAAGAACAAACTGAACTGTGTTGAAAGATGTACAGCCATTGGGCTCACGGAAAACCAGGATGGCCAGACTTTGTCTATCATACTTCAGACATACTGTAAGTATTGAAAAGTCTGTGTAGAAGGATATCATGTTTGGTAAAATAGAGGGTCTGAGAAAAAGAAAAATGTCCAAAACGAGATGGATTAGCACAGTGGCAGCAGCAATGGGCTCAAATGTAGCAATGGTTGTGAGGTTGGCAAAGGACTGGGCACCATTTCATTCTATTGGTACCAACTTTATGACACCTAACAACAACAAAGACAGCAAACAGAATAAAGAGGGCTTCCAGTATATCAGGACAGTCAGGGAAGTAAGGTAGGGACAGGCTCCGGGAAAAAACAAGTGGGATCTTACAAAGGAAACATTCGTGTACCAGTCCGATGGCTTTTAAACTATCATAAAGTCTCCTGAACTTGCATATTTTGAGAAATTGTGTTACTAAGGATAAGGAAGGGCGCATATTTTGCCTGAGAGACCATGGTTCGCTCCTGCCACTGTAGAGTTTAGAGGGTGGGGATGGGGAGGAATAAAGGCAAGTGGCGACATAGCTTCCCTCTGCCTCAAGTCTCCCTGCCCTGGCTTGAGATCCCAATAAAATCGGCCGGGTACAGTTCACCCACACATGGAGAGTGTGAGAAAGTCGGTGGTGGCTTTTTGAAGTCATCCATCATCCCCCATTGTTGATGCATCTATGCCCCCTGCCCCCACTCCTAGCTAGCAGTGGGGATCCTCCAGCAGCTGTTCTGGCAGGACAGGGAACAGAAAAATTAACCAAACAACATATCTGCTCCAATGTGGTGATTTCTGTCCATGCGTTTATATTACTTCTGCTTTTAGTCCTTTTGATTGTACATCCCTCCTGTAGGTGGGGACTTATCCTCCCTATGTCCTATAATAAGAAGCAGCAATTGTGGCCATATAGCCAAGCTACAACATAGTACTCTGCCACTTAGACAAGACCCAACAACATCTGCTACACATTACAGA
>NW_006408711.1:1112759-1113739 GCF_000296735.1 Chrysochloris asiatica
CAATGAAATGATAGATGATAGAATGAATGTAAAACTAATGTTCTCCCATGTAGACTATCACACAATTCACAATAAAACATTTATTTAAAAAAAAAAAAAAAGAATAAAGAGGCAATTGAAAATACCATGACTTATGTCAGGTCCGTTTTGGTCTCAAAGTGATGTCTGTTTTTTAACACTTTAAAGAGGTATTTTACTGCAGATTTGCCCAATGCAATATATTTTTTAAGTTTCTGGCTGTTGGATATATATAGATAGTTTTTGTTGATTCAACTAAATTGAAATAATTGAGAATTTCAATCTTTTCTTTGTTTGTCATGATATTTTTATTGGTCCACTTATGAGAATTTCTGTTTTATGTTTAGGTTTAACTTTCATAGGTAAGTGCTTTAACTCCTCTTTACTATCAACAAGCAAGGTTTTTCCAACTTCAAATTGCAAGTTGTTAAAGATCTTCCTCCAGATCTGATGCCTGTTTCTTCTGCATGGTGTCTATCTTCTAGGATTATTTGCTCAGCATAAAATTTGATTAAGTATTTTTAAATGATACAACTCTGAAACATGCCTTTCCGGATTTAAAACCATACAATATCACTTTGCTCTGCTCAAACAACTGCCTGTTGGTCTATGCACAGGTTGTTGTTGTTGTTGTTAGGTTTCATCGAGTCCGTATCAAATCATAGCGACCTTATGCACAGCAGAATGACACACTGCCCAATCTTGGGCCAGCCTCACTATCATTGCCACGTTTGTGTCCATCGATGTTGCCATTTGGCCAATCCATCTCATTAGGGATCTTCCTCTGTTTCCCTGACCTTCCACCTTGTTGTTGTTGTTAAGTGTCGTCAAGTCGGTTCTGACCCATAACAATCCTGAATAGGGTTTCCAAGGATGTAAATCTTTACGGGAGCATAAAGCCTCATCTGTCTCTCATGGAGAAGCTGGTAGTTTTGAACTGTTGACCTTGCGTTTCGCAGCCC
>NW_006408711.1:1115192-1125725 GCF_000296735.1 Chrysochloris asiatica
CCCAGAGAATCTTTCCATAATGAAAGTTGAGACTTGAATTTTTTCTTCAGTTCCCCCAGCTTGAGAAATGCTGAGTGTGTTCTTCCTGTTTGGTTTTCTAATTCCAGATCTTTGCACATTTTAATTGTTATATTGGGCTTTATCTTCTTGAGGTGATCTTTGAAACATTCTGTTTATCTCTTGTACCTCCTCATTTTTTTTTCATTTGCTTTAGCATCTCTACACCGGAAAGCAAGTTTCAGTGTCTCTTCTATCAGCCATTTTTACCTTTTCCTTCTTTCTTGTCTTCTTAATGACTTTTTGCTTTCTTCATGTATGTGTTCTTGATGTCATCCCACAACTCTTCTGGTCTTTGGTCTTCAGTGTTGAATGTATCAAATCTGTTCTTCAGATGATCTCTACATTCAGATGGAATATATTCAAGGTCATGTTTTGGCTTTCGTGTACTTGTTTTCATTTCTTCAGCTTCAATTTGAATTTGTATATGAGCAATTGATGGTCTGTTCCACAGTCTGCCCCTGGCCTTGTTTTCATTGATGAAATGGAGCTTTTTCATCATCTCTTTCCGCAGATGTAGCCAATTTGATTTCTATGTATTCCATATGGTGAGATACACGTGTATAGTCTCATCTTATGCTGTTTAAACAAGGTATTTGAAATGAACAAATGATTGATTTTGCAGAATTCTGACATGTGTTCTCCAGCATCATTTTTATCACAAGGTCATATTTTCCAACTATTGATCCTTCCTCTTTGCTCTCAACCTTTGCATTCTGCTCACCAGTAATGAGCAATACATCTTGACTGCATGTTTGATCAATTTCTGATTGAAGAAGTTTGAAGAATTCTTTTGCTTCATCCTCACTGGCTTTAGTGGTTGGTGCATACATTTGAATAATAGTGGTATTAACTGGGTTTCCCTGTAGGCGCATGGATATTATCCTATCACAGACAGTGTTGTACCTCATGCCTGATCTGAATATGTTCCTTTTGATGATGAATGTAACACCATTCCTCTTCAATTTGTCATTTCTGGCATAGTAAAGCATGTGGTCATCAGATTCATAATGGCCAATACCAGTCCATTTCAGCTCAATAATGCCTCAGATATAGATGTTTATACGTTCCATGTCATTTTTTGACATCTTCCAATTTTCCCAGATTCATACTTCCTACAGTCCATGTTCCGATTTTCAGTGGATGTTTATAGCTGTTCCTCTTCGTTTTAAGTTGTGCCGCAACAGCAAATGCAGGTCCCACAGGCTTTATTCCTAAGGCCTTTACTCCATTAGAATCATCAAGGTCGATTCTTTTCTGAGGAGGCAGCTCTTCCCCAGTCTCATTTTGAGTGTCTTCCAACTTGAGGGGCTCATTTTCTGGCACCATATCTGGCAATGTTTCTCTGAAATTCATAAGGTTTTCAGTGACTAAATATTCAGAAGTAGTTCGTCAATTCTTCTTCCTAGTTTGTCTTTGTCTGGAAGCTCATCTGAAACCTGTCCACCATGGATTACCCTGCTAGTATTTAAAATACAAGTGGCATAGCTTACAGAATCAAAGCAAATCACAAGCCACCACAGTATGACAAACTGACAGACAAGTGGTGGATGTACAGGTTAGATGTGTGCAAAGTTAAGTGTTCTGTAATTGCTATTCTTCCCAATGTTATCTATAAGTCTTTATGACCCACATAGGCCAATGCATTTGCATTTCAATTAAAAACCATCAGGTATTTCTGCTTTCAGTTAAGATACATCTGACATTAGCAATGATATCCCTAGTTCCCCATCCTCTTATAAATCAACTTGAATTTCTGGCAGTTTCCTGTCAATGTACTATTGTACCTATTTTTAACTTTTCTTTGAAAATGCTTAATTGCAAGTTATTAATGATATTGTTAGATAATTCTCATATTTGTTTGGGTTACCTTTGTTTGGAATGGACACAAAAAATGGATCTATTCCTGTAAATTTGAAACTGTGTTCCAAATTTCTTGACATAGACCACTGACCACTTCAAGCATTGCATATTGATATTCCATCTTTGGATCCTTGTTTCCTACCAATGCCTTCTACCAGATCCACCATATTGTTTGTTCTCCTGCTTAAAAGAGTTTGAAATGTTTAATATGTCATTTTTTTGCTCATAACTATATGCCTGGTTAGAGTCTGAAAGGTACTTCTGTATTTTCATTCATGGGACATCTTAAAATTCTAGTCTTAAAATAATTTCTTTAGCATTTTATCTCCCATTAATTTAGTTCATGAGTTATGATCTAAAGTGAAATGGTCAAAGGAAATTGAAAGAAGAAAATAGGAGTTCTGGAATAGATTCCCTTTTACCGAAAAATGTAAAATTATTGAAAAAATATGTTATGAAAGACTAAAAGATTTAAAAAAGAGAGAGAGAGTAAAATGTAATATTTTAGGGTATGGAAAACATTCCTAATCTTACAGTTATCTCTGAAAATTTTGGAAATAACACAAAAATATGTGCTTGAGGGTAAAAAGCAGGAAGGGGAACTACAATTAGAACAGTTTTATTATTAGTGTGCTTTTGATGACAGTATAATTCTTTTAACTTCATTTTATGTGATAACACTGGAATCATTTCTTCATATAGCAGATAACCTTTTACAAAGTATTAGGTTTTTATGTTGCTTTGTTTTGTTTCAATAGTAAAAGCATTTATTATCAAGAGACTTGGGGAATACAATGTGCTTTAAACACTATATATTTGGGGAGCACCACACCGCCACACAATTACAACCAAAGACCTGGCATATGTGCACCTCAGACATCTTTATTTCACTCCTGTTATGCCATGAATTCATAGGGAATAGGTTCTAGCTGCTCAGGCTCCTTTCCATTGGTTCTCACAATGTGGGCCTCTCTGGGGGGCAAGCAGGCTGGCAGTGTAGCTGAACCCAGGTCCCTTTCTCCTTGGCTTCCTTCTTTTTCTGATCATTTTCCTTCACTTGCTTCCAGAAGTTGTCTCAGCTCTTAGAGTGCTTAATATGCTCAATACACACATTAATTCTCTGACAAGAATCTTGCCCTTGACTTGCTTGTTCACAACAATGCTGACAGCATGTTGGGTCACATTGTAGACTCTTCTGGTTTCACTGTGATAACATTTGTGGGACATGCCTTTTTGAACTGTGCCCATTCCCTTGATGTTCACAATATCACTTTCTTGTAGTTTTGCATGTATGTGGCCAAAAGAATGACCCCGTGCTTTCTGAAAGGCCTGGAGAACATATAGCAGGTACCCCGTGTCTTTCCCTTTGTGTTAGCCATCTTGGCCAATTGCTGCAAGATGGCAGCTTCAGCCAAAAGGCCAAAGTATTAGGTATTTATGGTCCAAATATCTGTGGTTATATGTGTATATGTACAAAACCTGTAAGCTCATATAGCCATTAATATCTGTATGGAAACACTATAATGCTCTAGAAGGAGGTAGCATAATAAATAATGAGAACTACTCCTGAGGATTAAAGAATACAGCTGTCAGTATGCATTACACCTCAAAAAAAAAAAAAAAAAACAACTTTACAAATGGATCAATAAATAATATCATGATAAATGGAAAAGAGATCGAAGTTGTCAGGTACTTCATTTTGTTTGGATCCACAATCAATGCTCATACAGCAGCAGTTAAGAAATCAACAGACATCTTGCATTAGGCAAATCTGCTGCAAAAGATTACTTTAAAGTGTTCAAAAACAAAGACATCAGTTTGAGGACTAAGGTGAACCTGACTTAATACATGGTATTTTCAATAACCTCAGTTGTATATGTAAGTTGTACCATAAACAAAGATGACCACAGAATAATTTTAATTAGCATGTTGGTTATAGAATATTGAATGTTATCATGAACTCCCAGAAGAACAAACAAATCTGTTTTGGATAAAGAACAGCCAGAATGCTCCTTAGAAACAAAGATAGTGATATGGAAGATATCGATCCCTGGAGAAGAGCATCGTATTTGGCAAAGTAGAAGGTAAAAAAAATATATATATATACAGAGAGGAAGACCAATGAGATGAATTGAGACAGTGCCAGCAACAATGGGCTCACACATGGCAACAATTTTGAGGATGATACAGGACCAGGCAGTGTTGCATTTGTTGTACATAGGGTCGCTATACATTAGAACATTGGACTCTGGCAGCTAACAACTGAAATATTACGCTTTCTAAAACAGCCTTGGTCATTACAGCCAAGATATTTGACTCCTATTTTCAAAAAAGAAAAATAATTAATTCCACTGTTGTCAAGGTCAGTATCCTCTTTATTAGTAATGGAATTGCAAGTTGTAAGACAGCACTGATTATCCAGCTCTCCTTCACAGGACGGGGAACACAATAATGGATGCACAATGTCTTTATTACTCCAGATAAACTCAAATATTCAAGACCAATTTTCCTCCCCATGAACTTTATCTTCCATTTTCTTCAGAAGATGTTTTGTCAAGCTTTTTCAATAAATTGGTTCCAAAATCATTTCCAGATTTTTAGCAAAAAGTAATATATGCATAATAAAGGCAGAAATGTATATATGCACACAAAAACACATTTATTTTCTTCCAAAGACTCTGATTTGACACAGAAATTGAAAATATATGTTAAATGATCAGAATGTAAAGATGTGTTTTATAAACAAACAAATAAATAAAAGGTTTTTTTTTAATTTTATTTTAAATGTCAATGATTGTTATTACTGCAGCATACATTATATGGAAAGTCTATTATGCATAAAGTCATACAAAAAACACTTTAAATATTATAAAGTCTCATTCTACATACAGAAAAAAAAACTGCTGCATGAGGATGTTACATAACTCAGTCACTTAGCAGAATCACATTACAACTTTAGAACTAGTGATTTAGAGGAACTGAAGTTGGAAATTGTAGTCACAAGAGAAAGCCTACAGAATTAATACTGATGAAAGGCAGGTATGTTTACTCCAAGTTGCGATTCCATGAATATTGTTGCTGTTGTTAGATAGTATTGAGTTTACCCCCAACTCATGGTGATCCTATGCACTCTGCTGACCAATTCTTTCACAACTACATGATAAATTGCAAATTGGACTATTATGATCTTTTCATAGGCTGATTTTTCAGAATTTGATCACTAGTTCTTGATCATTTTAGTACACAAGCTTCACTGAAAATTGTTCACCATCATAGCAAGAACTAGCCTTAAATAATGATGAGCTAGCATTTGCCAGGAATGAATCCAGTCTCTTTCATGAAAGGTAAAAATTCATCTACTGAATCACGTGTGCCTTTCAAATAAAATAGTGTATTTTACTTGAAACTATAGAAACTGACCAAGCTCTATGTACTTGGTCTATTAACAGACAGAAAACATTCCTTTAGGAGCAAACTGGTTTTCATTGGTATTGTTCAGTCATAGGTCAATAATTAATAGGAAATTTTGACCTAACTGATTGTCACAGTTTCAAAGCAATGATTCTGAACTACCATTGAAGTCCTTCTTTGTTTACATATTATTGGATTAAAATATTTTAAGTACTTTGAGCTTTTCAGTTCACCATCTGTTACTCCTCACATCATCTTTCTTCACTGGAACCCCATATGTAACCTTCAGTTAGTATTCAATAATTATACCATATGGAACTTTCCATTCATAAAGTATTTTCCCAGACATTTTTAAAAAGTGCTGCCAAATTTACAAATCACTTTGCACAATTGCATTAGGGATTTCTTTTTGTAAAGATCAGATAGCAAAACTGAATGAAACAAACTCCTTTTTTGGTTTTAGAATTAACAAGCAATAAAAATTGAAACTCAACTTCACAACTCGCTCAAGTTGTCATTGGCTTTGAATTTAGATACTTTAAAAAATATTTTTATTGTGAATTGAGTGATAGTTTACATGGGCGTACATCAGTTTTACACCCTGATTTCTTTGCGATGATTACAATCACCTCTGTGCATCGTTATTCAACAGTATTTGTCATCATTCAACAGTGCTTGCTTCTATTCCTTTGGTTTGTTGTGATTTGTTTTTTTTTTTGGGGGGTGCACAAAAATGCTCAGGAATATAAAATCATTTAAACAATCTAAGGGCACATTCTGTAAATTTGCCTCCTGACCACCAGCACTCATTCTTTCTCTATCTATGAATCTCAAGTCCTCAGTTGCTCTTTCTCTCCATGTCCTCATTTCTGCCTCTATCTCTGGTGTCACTGCTTCTCTGGACAAGGTCCCACATTCTGTTCATGCTGTTCTCCCTTGATAGTCTGAGGGTCTTCTGTTTCTGGACTGTAAGATTAACTACTCCCCCGTTTTTGTTACAAAACTTCTACCTTTACAATTGTGACACTCACAATTAGTCATGATAACAGTTATTCACTACTGAATCTTACGAATCTTATCCCCATCTCTTTTCACCAGACCCATCTAGACAAGATGATAACTATTCAGTGGGGACTCTTTCCTTTCCCCCCATATCTTTAAACTAAACTCCCTCTTGAAACCTTGTAAGCCAGTTACTTTGTGCCTTTATTTCCCCCTCATTTTAGGTAGCCAATGTCTAAGTTGCCCTTCCTTATCTACCCTGTATACAGAGGGGATAGGATTGATATTTGATGTGAAGACTTCATCCCTGTCAGTTGGCATTTTGAGCTACTACGTCCATAAGCATAGGTCAAATTCATCAAATTGTAGCAATTTGCACATTTCCTTATCAAAAATTGTGTTTTTTATCCTCCTCTAGTTTAGTAGAGTTTTTTTTTATTTTTTATTTTTTTAAATCTTGCCATCTTAATATCTTAACAATGGTTGCAATCTGTCATTTCAGTATCAGTTTAATTTATAAGTTAAAAGTTTATTAAAATTTAATTTTATTTAACTTAAACTGTAATGTTGTTGTTGTTATGTGCTGTGGAGTCGGTTCCAACTCATAGTGACCCTGCACAGAGTTTCCGAGGCTGTTAATCTTTATGGGAGCAGAACACCTCATTTTTCTACCATGGAGCAGCTGGTAATTTCAAACTGCTGACCTTGCGGTTTGTAGCCCGATTCGTAACCACTACACTATCAGAGCTCCTGGTAATCCTTTTACAAAAGATTTTTTGTTTTGTAATTGATAATCTGCTCTTGGAGCCCTGGTGTGGCACTGTAGGGTAAGCACTGGACTAATATCCCAACAGGTTTGCAGTTTAAACCCACCAGCTGCTTTCAGAAACCCTGTACAGGGTCACTATGAATTGGAGCCAACTCAACAGTACACAAACACAACCAAGTTACAACAATCTGTTGTTGTGTTGATAAATATGGTCAAGTTGGGTCCTACTCATAGCAACCCTATATCAACTTTCCAAGGAGTGATTGGTGGGCTTGAACCAAAGACCTTCATGTTAACAGTTCAAGTCCAGTGCTTATCCTACTGTGCTGCAACAGGACTCTACAAGTTTACTGAGTCTGCAACTCTTTAAATTTTTGTAATAACAGAAAGAGTCATCTTTCTCCTGAGAAGTGGCTAGTGAATTTGTACTTCTGACTTTGCAGTTAGCAGCTCAACATGTGCCCCACTGGGAAACCTTGATTCCTTAATGATTGAGTGGAACCATGCAAATAGCATGTATGGGACTCTACATAGGGACAGCCATTTTTACCATTCTGTTGGGTTAAAAATGAACCATCTTAGAAGCAGGAAAGAGGGATCTCATAGCCATCAAGAAAGAAAAGCTAAGAGTTGAGTATGTCCTCTGGATCTCAAAGTCCCTGTGCTGAACCTATTCATACCAGAAGGCAGAGAGCTGTGACACTAGAGATGGGGTAGAAAAGTGGCAGAAACAGAACCAAGAACAAGAAACCAAATAGTGGACTTCCTGGCCCCCAGAGCAAGTAAATATAAATGCCCTTAGGCAATAGGCTGGTTTTCAGATTGTGGTGCCCTTTGAGTACTTTTTAAATGCCCTTGGGTCATTTCCTAATCTTAGCAACCCTTACAGTGTTTCTGAGAGTGACTAGTAGGTATGCACTGCTGATCTTGCAGTTCTCAGTTCTGTGTTTGTCCTACAGTGCTACACAAGGAGTTGTTGGCACTTATTAGAAGTGATAAAGTAGTTTGTAATACCTGTCTGAACAGGGGCTAGGCCAAGGGGCTTGCATCTTGGCTGAGAGACTGAGGAACAGAGAGAGAAAGAAAGAGAGAGAAAGAGGCATGCCTGAGGGCATGGCTAAAAAGAGATGCTCCTGACCAGTTGTTGTTAAGTGCCTAAGAGTCTTGGACTTTATTCTGACTTATAGGGAACCTGTACAGAATTTCTGAATAGCTGCTGGTAGATATGAATTGCTTACCTTGAAGTTAGGAAAATAACTATTGGATCATGGAAGAAAATAATAATAATGAAATTTAAAAGTTCCTTATAACAAGTGAGAATGAAAACACAACATACCAAAACTTTTAGCACATAGAAAAAGCATTGTTCAGAAAGCAATTTTAGCAATGAATGTCCACATCCACAAACAAGAAAGAAGAAATATCGAGGCTTTAGCCAACATTTCTAACAACTAGAAAAAGAGCAGCCAAAAAGATTAGAGCTGAAATAAATAAAACAAGAAAAAATAAATGAATAAAAAAATTTGAAATGTAAATTTGACAGCTCAAAATATTTCTTAGAAAAGTAATACTATTTATTTATTTAAATAAAAAGCTGAGCTATTGACACAACAGAAATTAGTTCTTTTTCTGATACTTACAATTACATAATAGTATAATTTTTTTCAACAAGGATTTCAAAGCAAAAATATTACTGCTTTCCCCATAAATTTTGCAGAGCAATCCATTTCATTAGGCATAAAGAAAGAGTAATTAACAAAACAACTCATCACCTCCAAAAATAGGAAATATTTAACCAAGGAAATCAAAGATTTGTACATTGAAAAGTATAAAATAAACTGAATGAAATCTAAGTAAAGGGAAGGCCAGTCTGTGCTAATGAGTTGCAAGACAATGTAAGACAATGTTGGTCAAATATCAGTACTATCAAAAGCAATCTATATTAAAAAAAAAAAAAAATAGAAAATGAAAATATACTTACACTCATGAAAGTAATGGGATCATAATCACACCCAGTCACCCAATGATACTAGCTGTGGTCTCAAAAAACCAACAGAGGACTGGCTTCAGGGTTGTTTTTGAAAATGTGAATGACAGAGGTAGGAAATGTGTGTCACTAAGATCCTAAGGCACCCAGGTCCTTATCTTTCTGTACCTCAGGGGATCCTGCTTGGTCTCCTCCCGCTAGCTGCTGTCCCAAGACCCTCCCTGTCCCTACTCCTCAGCTTAACGTCCCATCAAACCCCACTCTGGGAGCTGCCTTCTGTATTCCTGTCCAGCCCTGACTCACCAATACATGATGCTCTGAGAGGTGGCCAAGATGAAGTTGAGGAAAAATAGGTTGCTGACAGAACTCCACAAGCAGCATGTACCTAGTGTAAAGGGTACATGTCAGGTACTAGGGGTCAGTCTTGACATCCTCTATCTAAAAAAAAAGTCTTTCAATACTTGTTTCATGCAGTGAATTTATATGTAACATTTTACTTAGAGAAAAAAATCTTTTACTACTAAAATTCTTTCTGAAAATGATTTTTCTAAAATAAATCTGCATATCAGTGCTTAGTTGTTTCTTTTGTGAGTGCCTTTTAAAAATTGAAAGAAATGTTTTATATTCAGTTTATAGGATGAAATCATTTTAATTATTGCTGTTATATGTCGTTGAGTTGGTTCTGACACATAGTGACCCTGTATAGGATTTCCTACAGTGCCACATGAGAACTTTAATGGATACCCAAAGTCACTTCCATTGAGTTTACCCTCACAGGAACCTTGAAAGAGGTTCCACAGAAGCAGATGGTCTTATCTTTCAGACAATAGAATGACTAGTGGTTTTGGACCACCACCTTGCAGTTAGCAGGCAAATGTATAAGCCATAACACTATAATGTCTCCTTCCATTTGGCAGTTCAAACTCACAAGGCACTCCTTGGAAACCCTATACATTGTCATTATGGGTTGGAACTGACTCGATGGCACTTAACAAAAACAACAACAAAAATTGAGGACTTGGTGTGGCGCTGTGGACTAATGTGTCAGACTGCAAAGTCCTGTGAACAGCAATGTTAGTGGTTCAAGCTCATCTGCTGCTCTGTGGAAACCCTATACAGGGTCACTATGGATCAGAATCAAATTGATTACACTTAACAACAACATTAACATCTTACACAACAGATTGCATAATGCAATATGTCATTTGAGTTCTTGACTGCAACATGAGTGTTGATAGTTTATCTGAGAAAATGAAATTTTTAAAACTTTAGTCTTCTCTCCATTTATCTTTATGTAATGTATTGGTCCAATGATGAGGATTTTTGTTTTCTTGATATTGATGTGCTATCCTACCAAACCACCACTCATCTGTCAGTTTGTGGTACTGTGGTGACTTGTGAGTTGCTGTGATCCTGGAAGCTATGACACCGGTATTTTAAACAT
>NW_006408711.1:1126460-1126973 GCF_000296735.1 Chrysochloris asiatica
AATATGCAATCAAGATGTATTGATCATTACTGGTGATTGGAATGCAAAGGTTGGGAGCAAAGAGGAAGGATCAGTAGTTGGAAAATATGGCCTTCATGATAGAAATGATGCTGGCTATCACATAATATAATGCTGCAAAATCAGTGATTGGTTCTTTTCAAATATCTCCTTTAGACAGCAAAAGACATGACTACACACGTGAACCTCTCCAGATGAAATACATAGAAATAAAATTGACTACATCTGTGGAAAGAGACCATAGAAAAGCTCCATATCATCAGCCAAAACAAGACCAGGAGAAGATTTTGGAAGAGACCATCAATTGCTCATAAGAAAATTCAAACTGAAGCTGAAGAAAATGTAAACAAGTCCATGAGAGTCAAAGTATGACATTGAAAATATCACACCTGAATTTAGAAATAATCTGAAGAACAGATTTAACCCATTAAACACTAAAGACCAAAGACCAGAAGACTTTTGGGATGACATCAAGAACATCATACATGAAGAAAT
>NW_006408711.1:1127900-1131474 GCF_000296735.1 Chrysochloris asiatica
GGGAACACTGAATGGTTTAAAATTAAGAAAGGGATGCGACAGGATTGTATTATTTCACCATACTTATTCAACATGTATGCTGAGCAAATAATCCAAGAAGCTGGGTTATATGAAGAAAAACATGGCATCAGGATTCAAGGAAGACTCATTAACAACCTGTGATATGCAGATGATACAACATTGTTTACCAGAAGTGAAGAAGACTTAAAATATTTACTGATGAAGATCAAAAAGCACAGTCTTAGATATCAAATGCATCTCTATGTAAAGAGTCAAAAGTCCTCACCATTGCCCCTTAAAGCAATATACTTATCAATGGAGAAAAGATTGACGTTATCAAGGACTTCATTCTTCTTGGATCAACTATCAACACTCATGGAAGCAGCAGTAAAGAAATCAAATGACGTATTGCATTAAGCAAATCAGTTGCACAAGACCTTTTTAAAGTGTTGAAGAGCAAAGATGTCAGCTTGAAGATTAAGGTGCACCTGGCCCAAGCCGTGGTATTTTCAATAACCTCATATGCATGAGAAAGCTAGACAGTGAATAAGGAAGACCATAGAAAATTTGACGCTTTTGAGTAATGGTGTTGTAGGGGAATATTGAAACTGTCATGGGCTGCCAAAGAGCCAACAGATCTGTGTTGGAAGAAGTGCAGACAGAGTGCTCTTTGGAGACCAGGATGACCAAACTTTATCACTCATGTTTCGGTCATATCGTCAGGAAGGACCAGTCTCTGGAGAAGGATATCATGTTTGGTAGGGTGGAGGGTCAGAGAAAATGAGGAATACTCCAAATGAGATGTATTGGCAAAGTGAGAGAGTCAATGGGCTCAAGCGTAGCAACAATAGTGAGATCGGCCCAGGTTCAGGCAGTGTCTTGTTCTGCTGTGCATAAGGTCACTATGAGTCAGTACTGACTCAATGTCACCTAATGTAACAATAACAACAAATCCTACCGAAGCCTGTAGTGTTGAGATCTTTGCTTTTAGTAAGCAAGGTTGTATTATCTGCATATCATAGGTTGTCAGTGTGTATTCTTTGAATCCTGATAAGACATACTTCTTCATATAATCCAGCTTCTTGGATTTTTTTCTAAGCATACCGATAGAATAAGTATAGTGAAAGAATACAACCCTTTACTTTACCATACTTACTCAGTCTGTATACTGTGTACACCATTCCTAATTCTTAACTATTCAGTGTCTCCTTTTTCAGTTTGAACAACTGACCCTTGATCTATGTACAGGTTCCTCATGAGCATAATTACTCATTTTCTACAGTGTTGTCCATAGTTTTCATGATTTACACAATCACAACCTTTACATAGTCAATAAAGCACTGGTGATCACCTTTCTGGTATTCTCTGCTTTCAAAGAAGATGCATCTCACATTAGCAATTATATCCCTCTTCTGAATCTGGCTTGAATCTTTGGCAGTTCTTTGTCAATGTATGATTGCAGATGTTTTTGTTCTATCATTAGTAAAATTTTGCTTTCATGTAGTATCAATTATATTATCTGATGATTTCCACATTCCGTTGAGTCACCTCTCTTTGAGATGGGCACCAATACCAATCTCTATTAATCAGCTGGTCAAGTAATTTTCTTTCAAATTTTTTGACTGATCTTCCAGCAGTGCCATATCAATGCACTGTTGTAACCATTTTTAAATTTTCCTTAGCAAAATTTTACTTGCATGTGATCTTAATGACACTGTCTAATGAGTTCCACATTCCACTGGGTCTCCTCTTTTTGGTATTGGCACAAATATGGATGCCTTCCAATCACATGACAAGATAGCTATCTTTCATATTTCTTGATATAGATGAGCGAGTGCCTCCAGTGCTGTTTAGTTTGTTGGTAGAGTTCCATTTTTATTCTATCAGTTCCTGTAGTCTTTTTTTTTCTCACCTTCAGTGAGACTTGGATTTCTTCCTTAAGTACTATTGACTCTTGATTATATGATACTTCTTGAAATGTTTGAATATGCACTATTCCTTTTTGGTAATGTGAATCTGTGCAGTCCTTCCATATTCTTTTGATGCTTTCTAAATAATTTAATATTTTGCCCATAGAATCTTTCAATATTGCAACTTGAGGCTTGGGTTTTTTCTTCAGTTTCCTCAGCTTGAGGAATGCTCAGTGTGCTCATCCCTTTTGGTTTTATAATGTCTGGTCTTTGCACATTTTGTTACAATATTTAACTTTGTTTTGTCAATCTGTATTTGAAATTTTCTGTTCAGTTCTTATACTGCCTCATTTATTCCTTTTACTTAAGTATCTCCATGCAAAAGAGCAAGTGTCTTTTGACATTAATTTTAATCTTTTCTTTCATTCTTATCTTCTTAATGACCTTTTGCTTTCTTGTATGATGTTCTTGATGTCATCCCACAACTCTTCTCCTCTTTGATCTTAGTGTCTTATGTGTCTTTAGAGTATAATTTGTTCTTCAAATTTATTATAGTGTATCAAATCTGTTCTTCAGATTTACTCTCATAGAGACCCTACATAGGGTTTCCAAGGAGTGGTTAGTGAGTTTGAACTGCCAACCCTGAGGTTCAAATACACCTTTGCAGCCCAGTGTTTATCCTACAGAGCCACATCAGAACTCTGAATATCTTCTACTCTATTCCAAACTGAAAACAAATTTGTAATTTATTTTTTTCTTTATCTGGAAGAGACATGTTTGTATTATATCACCATAAATGAAACATACTGTCTGATTCCAGACTGATAAGTGAAAGTTTGCAGAATCCTTAGTAGATTCAGACAGTATTGAAAAAGGAATGTGGAGCTAAAAGAAGGTGAGACATAACCTTTACTGCATTGCAATGTTCAGGCCCATTTGTTCTGGTTCATTCATTCAGGGTCATTCTTTCATGCTCACTAGAGGTTTGCTCACTATATTTCTAGCTCTAGCTTTCCCAGGGTTCCTCACTTACTTACTCAAATCACTACTCTCTTCTTCATTCTAGTTCTCTTTACTATTACGGAGAGAGATTCTCCTCCTTCTTTATACTGGCTTAAACAAAAGAGGCATGCTGCCAACATTCTGTCACTGGTTACATAAGCACAAACTGTCCTGTCACTAACTAGGACTGCTAACTTACTTGAGTGGTCTTTTAGGCAAAATGGGCGAGAAAGCCTGACGGACTCCATTTTACCAACACGCATTCTCCTTTTACTTCTGATCTTTCTTGGTTGAAATGTGCTACTACTCCAGTGAGGAAAATTTGGTGAGTTGCTTTTACAATACTCATTGACTGTGGGGGAAAAACCCTTGTCTATTTTCAACTTCTGTAGTCACAGCACTCTTTGGAGATTTCCATGTGTTTTAACATTAATCATTCCCTGGATATATGAACTTCATAGTGCAATTACTCCAGGTACAAAGGACACACTATATTCTTGATTCTTCTGTTTGGGTGATAATGAATCCCTCTCTATATGCTCACATGTCTTATAATATAAAAGGTGGTGTATGACACACACTTGGTAATCTCTGGTACATTGAACCAAGGATTTTTATGGGAATAAAGGTGATGTATTCCACCCTTTATTGAGGTGGCACAA
>NW_006408711.1:1132024-1134864 GCF_000296735.1 Chrysochloris asiatica
GAGATGGATCGGCCAGGCGGCATCATTGATGGCATCAAGTGTGGCAGCGGTAGTGAGGTTGGCCAAGGATCAGACATTGTTTTGTTCTGCTGTACATGGGGTCACTATGAGTCGGTTCCGACTCGATGGCACCTGACAACAACAACAACATTCCACCCTTAATCTTCTTATTGGTTTATCACCTCAGGTAATACCATAGTTGATCATCACATAACTGCCAAACTAGTGAGAATCATGGTCCAGCCATATTTTGTGGGTTGTGGGGTACAGTTCAATCCATGACAAGATCTTTAGATAAGAATCTATATTATTCTTACAATCATCCACCAAAAAATTATTTTCACCAAAAGTTTCCTGTTATTCTCTGTGTAAAGACACTGCCATTTTTTTTTTGCAGACATAAAAATCATATTGACAAAATAATATGTCTTGACGATAAATAATTTTTATATATTTTGATTCCCTGTACTTTAAAACTAATTGTGTTGCTGTAAGTTCCACTGAGTCAGTTCTGACTCATTGCAACCATATATAGGATTTCTGAGAGTGACCAGTAAGTTTGAATCACTGACCTTGCCTTTCAAACTGTAGTACTTATCTGCATTATAATTTATTTCTGTATTTTTTTCAGTGCCTATTGACAAATCATTTACTCACTTTAAGTCTTAATTTCCTAACTCTCTGAAGTAAGGAGGTTGGACTATTTAAGGTTTGACATTTAAGGTGCTCTTTCACCCTTAAATTCTGTGGTTCTATTGCTTTCAATTGATGGACTTTACAGAAAGAGAAACACTTTGGAATAATACTCACAGCCAGACTAAAGGGCAACCATGACACAGATGCTGATATTTTAAAGAAGGTGATAGAAGATATTTGATCCTAATGGCTTGGATTCTACTGACAGAGATAAAGGAGAAGAGCTGAGAAGCCTTACAACATTAGTGTTCTTTGTCTCTTTGTGGATGACCCTTTCACATTAATATCAACATCAGAAACTCTGAATTCAAGAAAAGAAAGGGAGAGTCACACATTCTTTCAATAATCCTTTGTCAGTGAACATTTGAGAACCACAGGAAACCAAATCAGACATCACTTAAAATAGTTTTTGGGTCAAGATTACAAAAAAAAGGGAAGACAGGAAAGAACAGTGCAATCAGCAGGAGTGTGTCCCCTAAAGTCCCTTAAACTAAGTTGCAACATCACTCAGATCAAGTTAGCTACAGCATTTCTCAGTGGGATCATACCCATGTAAAAACATTAACCACAAATTGTTTTACAAAAGTGTTTCTCTTCAAAGCCTGAACTCCTTGGAAAAAAGGAGGCCACTTGCTAAGAAAATTTCTGTGAAACATGCATGTGAAATCACACTGCTTACAAAACTGCTAATAAATAATCAGAAAATAAGTTTCTTAAATGGCAGAAGATCATATTGTGCTTTTTTCTCCTCATTTTCAGACCAGTGCCTGATATGTGGCAATTGATAAAGTACTTTTTAAATATTAGTTTTCACAAAGTTCATGACTGTGTGGGGTGAGGGAAAGAAGTAATAAGCAGTATATTTCTTAACTGTTGTTTTTAAGCGATGTCAAGATGGTTCTGATCCATAGTAACCCTCTATAGGGTTTCCAAAGAGCTGCTGGTGAGCTTGAACCACTGATCTTGTGGTTAAAGTCGACCTTGCAGTGCAGTAACACAAAACCAGGCATCAGTATTTTCTAGTTGCACATAGAGTTAAGTTTAAGAGTCACAGAGGTTATAAAAATAAATAAATGAATAAACAAACAAAACACTGAGCATGAGAGAACCATTCAATTCGTACAGTGAACAGAAGATGAAATTACAGTACCACATGAATCTTTGACACATCTCTGGTAAACTGTTCAAGCATAATACACACGTTCAGTTGACCACAGTATTTGTTATTTTCCTTCAAAAGCTTTTGGCTATTTTCCAAAAGTTTATCTAAATTAAAAGTGAAAATAAGAAAACATATTTGTTTTGTTATGTTAGTTCAATATTTTC
The DNA here is from genome assembly GCF_000296735.1 of Chrysochloris asiatica. Classification (NCBI taxonomy): domain Eukaryota; kingdom Metazoa; phylum Chordata; class Mammalia; order Afrosoricida; family Chrysochloridae; genus Chrysochloris; species Chrysochloris asiatica. The sequence goes on from NW_006408711.1 coordinate 1,134,047, forward strand.
TTTGAGTTCTGATATGCACTGGACTGGTAACCACAAATTCAGAGGTCAGAGGTTCAGTGGTTCAAACCCACCAGCTGCTCCTCAGAAAAATTACTACCATTGCTGTTGTTGTTAACTGCTGTTGAGTTGGTTCCTGTATAAGGTTTCCAAAGAGCAGCTGGTGGGTTTGAACTGCCAGCTTCTGGTTAGCAGTCCGCTCTGCTGATTCTACATTGCCACATTAGTAATCTCATCACTATGACTTGGAATCGGCTTGATGATAAACAACAAAAACAGCAACAATTTTTCTTTTTCCCTTCTGGTATACTTTACTTTCAGCCAAGATCCATCGGACATCAGCAATGACATCTCTCATTCCCTGGCCTCTTCTGAAACCAGGTTGAACCCCTGGAAGTACTCTGTTAATTTATACTTGCAACCGTTTCTATATTACCTTTAGTAAAACTTTACTCGAGTGGAATATGAAAGATATTGTCCGATGATTTCCGCATTCTGTTGGGTCACTTCTCTTCGGAATGGACACACATACGATTCACTTCCAATCAATAGTCCAGATATTTGTCTGGCAACTTTCTTGATATACACGAGTGAGTGCCTCCTTGCTGCCTCATTTTCTTGAAAGATTTTAATTATTATTTCATCATTTCCTGGTGCCTTGTTCTTTGCCAATTTGTTCAATGAACCTTGGACTTCCTCCTTCATTATCCTTGCATCTTGATTGTATAAGGAGCTCTGGTAGTGTAGTGGTTACAAATCGGACTGCTATCCTCAGGCTCAGCAGTTCGAAACTACCAGCTGCTCCTCAGGAGAAAGACGAG
>NW_006408711.1:1136057-1137415 GCF_000296735.1 Chrysochloris asiatica
GCTGGTAGTTTCGAACTGCTGACCTTATGGTTCGCAGCCCGATTCGTAACCACTACGCTACCAGGTGCATGGATATTATCCTATCACAGACAGCATTGTACCTCATGAGTGATCTGGATATATTCTTTTTGACAATGAATGCAACACCATTCCTCTTCAATTTGTCATTCCCGGCACATTAAACCATGTGGTCATCAGATTCAAAATGGCCAGTAGCAGTCCATTTCAACTCACTAATGCCGAAGATATCAATGTTTATGCATTTCCTTTCATTTTTGATGATTTCTAATTTTACTAGATTCATACTTCATACTTTCCATGTTCTGATTATTAATGGTTGTTTAGAACTGTTTCTCTTCATTTTGAGTTATGCCCCATCAGCAAATGAAGGTCCCATGTGCTTTATTCCCATGGGGTTTACTCCATTCACATCATCACTCTCATCTGTACTTTGATTTTTAGTGCCTTCCAACCTGAGGGGCTCATTTTCCAGCACTACATCTGACAGTTTTCTCTGCTGTTCATAAGGTTCTCAGTGACTAAATATTTGGAAATAGCTCATCACTTCTTCTTCCTAGTCTGTCTTCATCTGGAAGCTCATCTGAAACCTGTCCACCATGGGTGACCCTGCTAGTATTTAAAATACCAATGGCATAGCTTCCAGAGTCACAGCAACTCAAAAACAACCACAGTACCAAAAACTGGCAGATGAATTATGGAATTAAATTAAAGGCATACATATTAGCAAAGATGTAGTGAAACACTCTCTATTTGCAGATGACATAATCCTATGTATAGAAAAAACAAAAGACTCAGCAAAAATCTAGTGGAACTCATTGGAAGATTCAGTAAAGTGTCAGGGTATAAGATCAACATAAAAAAAACAGTTGGATTACTCTACACTAATAATGACAATACTGAAAAGAAATTAGGAAAGCAATACCATTTGCAATAGCCACCCAAGGATGAAATATTTAGGAAATAAATGTAACCAAAGATATAAATGACCTATACAAAGTAAACTACAAAACACTACTACAAGAAAACAAAAGAGACTTACATAAATGGAAGAATATACCAAGCTCTTGAATAGGAATAATTATCATTGTGAAAATGTTAATACTACTCAAAGCAACATATACATATAAGGCAATCGCAATCCATTTTCCAAAGACATTCTTTAGAAAGATGGAAAAAAACAATTACAAACTTTATGTAGAGAGTAAAGAGACCCAGGATTAGCAAAGCCCTGCTTAAGAAAAAGAAAATAGTTAGAGTCCTCTCACCCCTGATTTTGTAGGACCAAGAAAAAGACTCCATTCTGTACATTAGCCTGAACACGTCCTCCTGTTCCAGGA
>NW_006408711.1:1138700-1141291 GCF_000296735.1 Chrysochloris asiatica
TTTCTCTGACCCTCCACCTTACCAAACATAATATCTGTCTTGAGTTACTGGTCCCTGCTAAAAATATGTCTGAAGTATGAGAGACTAAGTTTGGCCATCCTGGCCTCCAAGGAGCACTCTGGCTACACATCTTCCAACACAGATTTTTTGGTTCTTTTGGCAGCCCATGGTACTTTTAATATTCTCCTCCAACATCATAATGCAAATGCATCAATTCTTCTATGATCTTTCTTATTCACTGTCCAGCTTTCACATGTATTTGAGGTTATTGAAAATACCATGGTTTGGGTCAGGCATACTTTAGTCCTCATGCTGACATCTTTGCTCTTCAACACTTGAAAAAGGTCTTGTGTAGCAGATTTGCCAAATGCAATACATCTTTTGAATCCTGACTGTTATTTGTATGAGTGTTGATCCAAGAAGAATGAAGTCCTCTACAACTTCAATCTTTTCACTATTGATAACAATGTTGTTTATTGATCCAGTGGTGAGGATTTTTTTTTTCTTTTCATTGATATGCAACCTATACCTATGCTGTGGTCTTTGATCTTCATCAGATAGAAGCCAATAGAGAGATGCAAATCTAAACAACAGTGAGGTATCATCTCACACCAGCAATAAAAACAAACTTCAAAAAGGCATAGGATAATAAATGCTGGTGAGGATGTAGAGAGACTGGGACACTCTTACTTTGCTCGTGAGATTGAAAAATGATCCAAACACTCTGGAAAACAATATAGTGCTGCCTCAGAAAGTTGGAAATAGAAATACCATATGATACAACAATTCCTCTACTTGTTATATATCCAGAAGGAATACGAGCTACAACACAAGTAGATATATGTACACCAATGTTCACAGCAGCACTATTCACAATAGAAAAATATGGAGACAGCATAAGAGCCCATTAATGGAAGAATGGATAAACGAACTTTGGTATATATACACAATGGAACATTATGCTACCTTAAAGAATACCAAGGAAGATGTAAGCCATAAGATAACAAGGATGTGACAAAATAGATAAGTTGGATATACTAAATATTAAAAACTTATGTGCACCAAAATACTTCACCACAAGAGTAAAAAGGAAACCCACAGAATGGGAAAAAAATCCTTTACAATGACACATCACACAAGGAACTCATTTCTAAAATATATAGGATACTACACCTCTACAAGGAAAAGACAAATAACCCAATTTAAAAATGGGAACAGGACATAAACAAACACTATACTAAGGAGGAGATCCAGGCAGCCAACGAACATTTGAAGAAATGCTAACGATTACTAGCCAGATGCAAATCAAAACACAATGATATATCATATCACAACAGCAATAACAGCAAAGATCAAAAAAGTAGAGGACAAAAAATGTTGGAGAGGATGTGGAGAGACTGGGATGCTCCTGCATTGCTGGTGGGATTGCAAAATGGTCCAACCTCTCTTGAAAGCAATATGGTGCTTCCTCAGAAGGTTGAAAATAGAAATACCTTATGATCCAGCAATTCCTGTACTTGGTATTTACCCACAAGAAATACAAGCCATAACACAAGTAATTATATGCACACCAGTGTTCATAGCAGCACTATTTACAATAGCAAAACAAAGAAGACAGACAAAGTGCCCATCAACTGAAGAATGGATAAACAAACTAGAGTACTTACACACAATGGAATATTATGCCACCGTGAAGAATAACTAGGAGGCTGCAAGACACTGCATAACATAGATGAACCTTGAGGCCATTATGTTGATGAAATTAGTCAGTCACAAAAGAAGAAATACTGCATAGGACCACTACTGTAAAAGACTAAGAAAAAAAAAAAAAAAACTCATATTAAATGAGGGGGATTCTTTGCTGATTACTGGGATGTGGGGGTGGAGTGAGGGGAGGGAGGGGTAGGTGGAGCACAGGGCAGGGAATACACACAGGATTGTTTGGGTGCTAAGGAGGGGGAAAGTACACAAGAAGGGGGAGGGGAATCGAAGAACAAAGCGGATGGGGAACAGTTAGGCAGGTCTGTATGGGCTAAGTGTGACAGAGGTAAATAATGATGTATGCACAACCTTGGAACAACAGCACTCTGGGATACAGGGATTGAGACATTGTCGGAATGGGAAAAAGGGGGGAAATAGTGTTAAGATGTTTGGCTGTCTTTTGAATCTTGATTTCCCTTGCATTATAAAATAGATACTTGAGGGGGAGAGAAAAGAATATCCAGAAATATCACCATAGAAAGCTTGTAAGTCCATCTTCTGCCTATAACTGATTGAAATACCTAAAACGGGTCTAAAATGTGCCCAGAAAAGCAGGCTTCCTGCAGAGCCTCTGTATTATGTAAGACCATAGGTGGAATCCTGAACAACATCCAGAATCTTCCAAGGTGGGAAATTTCTACTTGAAAGAATAAGCAGACCAGCCTAGAGTGGCTAGAAGAACAGAATATATTTCTTGAAAGAAAGATCAACAGGAAAAATAGAAAACAATATAGGCAGACCAATTGATTACTACAAGAACAAGCCAGTTGCTCACCCAGGAGACATCAAGGCAAGTGGTCATGACCCCTCAGAGCAAACCCCCTTCCAAG
>NW_006408711.1:1148250-1158501 GCF_000296735.1 Chrysochloris asiatica
CTGGATATGTTCTTTTTGACGATGAATGCAACACCATTCTTTTTCAATTTGTCATTCCCTGTATAGTAAACCATGTGGTTATCAGATTCAAAATGGCCAATACCAGGCCATTTCAGCTCACTAATGCCTAAGATATTCATGTTGATGCATTCCATTTCTCTTTTGACAACTTCCAATTTTCCCAGATTCATACTTCGTACATTCCATGTTCGGATTTTCAATGGATGTTTACAGCTGTTTCTCTTCATTTTGATTTGTGACTCATCAGCAAATGCAGGTTCTCTGTGCTTTTCTTCCCCAAGCTTAACTCTATTCATGTCATCATGGTCAACTCTACTTTGAGGAGACATTTTTTTCCCCAGTCACATTCTGAGTGCCTTCCCACCTTCCAGTCCTGTTTCTGACAATGTTTCTCAGCTATTTATTCATAGAGTCAGATTTTTAACCACTACACTACCAGGCCTTCCACCTTCAAAATGGCGGAGCAGGTAGACATATAGTGAGGAGCTCAGTCAACAACAACATGGAACACCGGGCCAAGAGGGCTCATGAGATGGTGTTGGAAATATGGAACAAATATAAAGGTATGTTTGGAGGATTGGAGGGTTTATAGCTGGGGAATTTGCAGGAGAAACAAAAAACCATTGTTTTCTGGATCAAGACACTCAGCTCTTCCAGGAGCCGCCATCTTGGGAGAGCTTATCTTAATTGTATCAGGACTGATAGGATTAAGAGAGAACATCTTGATTGTATTGATTATATCAGAATTGTATCAAATAGACATCAAAATTTAAAGAGACAGTATAGACATAAAACCAAACAGCCACCACTCGTCTGTCTGTCATGCTGTGGTGGTTTGAGTTGCTGTGATTCTGAAGCCTCTGCCACCAGTATTTTAAATAACCAGCAGGTCATCCATGGTGGACAGGTTTCAGATGAGCTTCAAAACAAAGATAGTCTAGGAAGAAAGAGTGACAAACTACTCCAAATCGCTAGTCACTGAAAACTCTATGAATAGCAGAGTTTGGATATAGGGGAGTGCAATACAAAAGAAGCAATAGATGAAAAAGCTAGGTTGGGGAACACTGAGATTGTTTGTTTTTTCCTTTAAGTTTTTATTGTGGATTGTGTGTAAGTTTACTGGGCAGATTATGAATTTTACATTCAACAAATCATACAACTTTTTTCTTCACAATAGTTTCATTCCCCTCCATGTACCATCAGTTAACAGTATTTCTCACTATTCACTTTGCCTCTTAAAAAAAAACAAAAAAACAAAATGAAAAACCACTCAGGCATACATAATAATTTACACCATCAAGGGCATATTCTACAAGTCTGCCTCCTGGCCTCCAGCTGTTACTCCCTCTCTTTCTATGAATCTAGAGTCCTCAGCAGCTCCCTCTCTATATATCCCCATCTCTGCCTCCATCTCTGATGTTGCTGCTTCTCTGGATAAGGTCTTGCATTCTGCTTATGCTCTTCTCCCTTGATGGTCCTAGGGTCCTTTGTTTTTGGACTGTAAAATTAATTGCTCCCACAATTTTGTTAAAAAAATTCTACCTGTACTATCTTGACAGTCGTAATTAGTCATGATAACAATTATTCACTATTGGATCATAAGAATCTTATCCCCATCACTTTTAATCACACCCATCTAGACAAGATGACAACTACTCAGTAGGGACTCTTTCTTCCCCCACACACTCTTCAATTAAACTCCCTCTTGAAATCTTGTAAGCCAATCACTTCATGCCTTTACCACCCCCTTATTTTAGGTGGCCAATGTCTAAGTTGCTAGTCCCTATCTACCCTTTACCCCAATTAGTTCATGCAAACATGCTGAGACAGGTTTTTGAGGACTAAATTAGACAGAGGTAAATAGTGATGCATGCTCAACCTTGCAACAACAGGGCTATATGATATAGGTATCAAGGCATAGTCTAAAGAGGGAAAATAATGCTAAGATACCTGAATGTCTTATGAATATTGGTTTCACTTGCCTACTATTGTAAAATACACACTTGAGTGGGATAGAAAGGAATGTCAGGAAATATGACTACAGAAAACATGTAAGCCTGTCTTCAGCCTATAACTGATTGGAACACCTAAAGGTGTTCTAGAACTTGCTCAGTGATACAGGACTCTTGTGGAGCCTTCTCAGTGTATAGGACCTTAGGTGGAATCCTGGGTCTCAGCCAGAACCTTCTGAGGTGGGACATTCCCATTAGAAAGTACAAGCAGACTTTCCTGGAACAACTAGAATGACAGAAAATACATATTCAAAGAAAAATCATCCAGAAAATCCCAAACAAAAATGACAGTACGATTGTCTACTACAAGAATAAGCAAGTTGTTCGCCAAGAAGCTAGCAAGGCAAGTAATCATGTCCCTTTAGGACAAATCCCCTTCTAAGACTGAAACTCAAAGGAAACACATGAGCAGGCATGAAAGTTTTCTGGCAACCACATTTGTACACCAGTGAGTTGAAGAGGCAGAAAGAAGGCAAAGAAGAAAGGAACTGAGCAGCCATGTTCCATAGACACCTGTTGATCTCCATGAGAGTGAGAAGATTCAATATGTCTTGAGACCTGTGCACTCCTGAGCCAATGGACAAGGACACAGCCACAGAGAGCTAGAGCTGAGAGTGAGGCATCCAGCTGATATGAAGTGAGGGGAGATGTACAAGAACACCCAAACTTGCAGATAGTACCCCTTTGATCTAGCTTCGATGGCTTAATAATTAGAACTCAACTAGAGGAAGATAAAAAAGAAAATAAGTTTTGATAAAGGAAATGAGGGTAAGTTGCTGCAATCTGAAGAACTTGACCTATATTCACAGAGGTAGGGAAGGAATATTCACATCAAGTATCAATGTTACCCGCACTGTATATAGTGTAGATAGGGTAAGACAATTTAGATAGTGGCCACCTAAAATGAGGTGATAAAGACACAAAGTGAGTAGCTTACAAGTTTTCAAGTGGGAGTTTAGTTTAAAAGTGTATGGGGGGAGATAGAGTCCCCACTGAATTGTTTTCATTTTTTCTAGAGGGTCTGGTAAAAAGAAATGGGGATAAGATTCTTATGATTCAATAGTGAGTAATTGTTTTCATGACTAATTACAACTGTCACAATTTTAAAGGTAGAAGTTTTGTAACAAAAACTGGGAAGTACTTAATGTTACAGTCCAGAAAGAGAGGACTCTAGGGCCATTAAGGGAGAAGAGCATAAACAGAAGGTGAACCTTATTCAGAGAAGTAGCTACACCAGAGATATAGGCAGAAACAGGGACATGGAGAGAGGGATCAGCTGAGGATTCTAGATTCATGGAATGTGAGGGGCTGAGAGTTGGTGGCCAGGAGGCAGACTTTCAGAATGTGCCCTTTGGTCATGTAAATTATTATATATGCCTGAGTGTTTTAAAAAAAAGAATAGCTAAAATGAATAGAGAGAAATACTGTTAACTGTTAACTGATGGTCATGGAGGGGATTATAATCATTGTAATGAAACAAAATCTATGATTTGCTTAATGTAAAACTGATGATCTACACTGTAAACTTTCAGTCAATTCACAGTAAAACCTTTTTAAAAAAATAGGACCACAAATGCATACCACCACTAGCCCAAACAATGACCTAGATGTCATTTTTTATTTCTTAACTGGAAAAGTAACATTGTCTATTAACATGTGATAATTTCTGGCCATTGATATTAGAAGGTCAGTGGTTAACTGGTGATTTCAAAGGGCCATCATAGTCTGAGGAGCTTCTTGAGGATGGCATGTAGACCAGCACAGAATGTTAAGTTCTTCAGTGGTGGGTCAAGAATATATTTAATACTTAGTCCTGGCTAAGCTTGCTCAAACTAGGATTTTTACTTAAGACCAATACAGCTGTTCATGTTAATTATGTAGTTGCTTCACAAATACAGAATATAAACTAAAATGGATCTAAGACCTTGTGTGGGGGGGCACAGAATCTTACTCATATTTTGTGTGTGTGTGTGTGTGTGTGGTTATTATAGACCTTAGTGTCCAACCTGGGGAGCTTTGGTCCCACTTTTATTTTCAGGGGTTCTTTCTCTCCCTTAATTACCCAAGAAGAGACAGCAACTATGGTCCTACAGTTTACCTATAATCACATCCTATAAAATCTTAGCATCTGAATAAGAGCCAGTACCAGCTGCTATAGACCAGAGCAGTGTAAATATCCAGCATCTGCCAAAATCACTCCAAGTTGAGTAATAAGAGAAGTGAAGATAGAAACCAATCTTCTGATCACATCTACCAGGAGACAATCAGAGAGCTTAATACTACACCAACATACATTCTTTTAAATATTGAAAGTACAACTGCACCATAATGCCTAAACAGCAACAGAAAATGTTTGCCCATGTATAGAAACAAGACAGAGTAGTTGAAACAAATGATCTGGATATAGACCTAGAATTTCCATTGCAAGGAGAGCAGGCTTTGGAACTGTCTGACAAGGAATCAAGGAGAATGATATTGAGGTATATCCAAATGCTCCACAGAGGAGTTGAGAAAAATAATGAAAATGTCAAGAAAGTGCTGTAGTTACAATCAAATACGATAAAAATAACATTGGAAATAGTTCAAAACCTGCAAAAAGAGGTCCAATCAATCAATATAAAATATCAGAAATGGACAGTACATTAAAAGGGTAAAGAAGTAGGATTGAAGGAATGGAAGCAAGATTCAGGGAGCTTGAAGACAAATCTGTCAATACAGGTAAGATAGAAGGGCAAGTAGAAAAAAGGACTTAAAAAAATCAATTTGGGACAATGAGAAGAGGAATAAACTATGAGTTATTGTAGTCTCAGAAGAGAACGATTGCAAAAAACCACAAAAGAAATAGATGAAGAACTGCTGGAAGAAATTCCCCTAACATCCTAAAAAATAAGAAGATAAGTTTTCAAGAAGCTGAATGAAACACAGGAAGGACAGCACCCAAAAGAAAATCAACAAGGCATACTATAATCAAACTCTCAAAAATCAAAGACATGGAGATAATCCTGAAAGCAGCTAGGGAAAAGAGAAGTGTTACCTACACAGGCAAACAAATAAGATTAAGCTCTGATCTCTTAGCAGAAACCATGTATGCTAGAAGCCAATGGGGATACATGCAAAAAATGCTCAAATAAAAGATCTGTCAACCAAGAATCATCTACTCAGCAAAGTCATTAATCAAATACAATGGTATAATAAAATAAATTCTAGGATAGACAGAAGCTATGGCATTTTGTCAAAGTCAACCCAGCATTTCAAAACATCCTAAAGGGAGTTCTTTAGACTGAGAACCAACATGAAGAGACAGCAACTAGAGATGGACATATGTGGAAACACCACCCAGAACACAATTGACAGATGGAAGAATCCACAAAGGAACAAACGTACAAAAACAAATTCAAAGGATCTTGGAGACCAGTTTAAGATCAAATAAATTACAATGCTAAAGAAGGAAAAACTATAGGAACAGAGATAGTAGTTGTGAAGAAGTCAGGTAGATTTCAGGATAAAATAAACTTTTAAATGTATAAAAAAATAAATAGAATAAAGGGTAACCAGCAATTAATACTTCATAACCTATGATGAAAAGGAAAATCCAAGAACATAGAAACATTAAAACTATGAAGAAACTGACAATAAAAAGCATAAAACACATCAACTCAGTACAGGAAGTCATCAGAACAAAGAAACAAGCAACACCACACACAAAAACAAATATGATGATAGTAATTAATTCATGCTGTTGTTGTTAAGTGCCGTTGAGTCGGTTCCGACCCATAGCGACCCTGTACAGGGTTTTCGAGGGTGTAAATCCTTACGGGAGTAGAAAGCCTCATCTTTCTCCCGCAGAGCGGCTGGTAGTTTCGAACTGCTGACCTTAAGGTTCGCAGCCCGATTCGTAACCACTACGCTAATAATTACACTGAATGTCAACAGATTAAATGAACCAGTCAAGAGATAGAGAGTGGCAGAATGGATAAGATAATAAGATCCTTCAATGTGCTATCTGAAGAGACACACCTTACATGCAAAAACAAAAATAGATTAAATGTTAAAGAATGGGAAAAATATACTAAGCTAATTGCAATAAAAAATGAGCAAGAGTGGCAATACTAATCGCTGAAAAAATAAACTTTAAAGCAAAAAGCAGAATAAGAAATAAAGAAGGACATTTTCTTATGATTAAAGGGTCAATTGAACAGGAAGACATAACCACAATAAATGAAACACCCCCCACATACATAAAACAAACCCTAATATATTTTAACAAATAAATAAATCTACAATAATAGTGGTAGATTTTAATACACTACTTTCAAAAAAGGATAGAGCAACCAGAAATAAACTGAACAAAGACACAGAGGAACTAACCAAAATAATCAAACCACTTGACATCATTGATGTGGACAGAGCATTCAACCAAACAACAGCACAAAGCACATTATTTTCAAGTGCACATTGAACATTATCCAGAATTGACCATGTGTTAGGCCACAAAACAAGCCTCCATAAATTTTACAAATATCAAAATACTACAAAGCATCTTCTCAGACCACAATGCTATCAAATTAGAAATCAACAATAAGAAGTCCAAGGAAAGAAAGTCAAATGCATGGAAACTGTACAACACCCTATTTAAAAGATACTGGGTAGTAGAACAAATAAAATATGAAATTACAAACTTTCCAGAAACAAATGAGAATGAAAACACAACATACCAAAATCTTTGGGACATAGCAAAAGCAATGATGAGAGGAAAACTTATGTCAATAAACACACACATCCAAAAAGAAGAAAGAACCAAAATAAACACATTAACACAGTATCTCCAACTTTTAGAAACAGACCAGCTAAGTAAACCTACAGCCACCAGAAGAAAGGAAATAATAAACATTAAATCAGAAATAAGTGAAATAGAAAACAGAAAAAACTATACATTTTATGAAGGAAGCATATCCTCATTCCAAAACCAGGGAAGAACATCAGTAGGAAAGAAAATTATAGAATAATATCCCTTATGAACATAGATGCAAAAATTCTCACCAAAATATTAGCCAATGAAATTCAACAACACATCAAGCAGTAATAAAAATAAATCACAACCAAATGAGATTAATATCAGAGATGCAAGGGTGATTCAATAGTAGAAAAAAAAACAACAACAATGTAATCTACCATATAAATTTTAAAAAGGAAAAGCACCATATGATCATATCGATTGATGCAGGAAAGACAATTGACAAAATCCAACATCTATTCCAGGTAAAAATCCTCAAGAAAAGTAGAAATAAAGGTAAATTCCTCAACAAAATGAAGAGCATATATAAAAAACAAACAGCAAACAGCACTCTCAATGGAGAGACACTTTGTGAAAAGGAACCAGACAAGGGCCATTTGTTAACACTCCTATTCAATATTGTGTTGGAAGTTTTAGCCAGAGCTTTAAGGTGACATAGGGAAATTAAAGGCATCCAAATTGGCAAAGACATAGTAAAATTCTTTCCATTTGCAGATGATATGGTCCTATATATAGAAAAGACTCAGCAAAGAAACTACTAGAACTCATTGCAGGAGTCAGCAAACTGGCAGGGTACAAGATCAACATACAAAAATCAGTTTGGAGTCCTCTGTACTAATAAGAACAGTGCTAAAAAGGAAACTAAGAAAGCAATACCATTTACCACCCAGAGGATGAAATATTTTGGAATAAATCTAATAAAAAAAAAAAGACCTATACAAAGAAAACCACAAATCACTACTACAAGAAACCAATGGAGATTTTTAAAAATGGAAGAATATAACATGTTCCTAAATAGAAATACTTAACATTGTGAAAATGTCAATACTACCCAAAGCAACTACAGATAACACAATCCCAATCCAGATTCCAATGACATTTTTTTTAATGAGATGGAAAAAATTATCACAATTTTTATATGGAAAGGAAAGAATCCCTGGAAAAGCAAAGCACTAGAAGAAGAGCAACGTTGGAGGCCTCTCACACTCTGATTCCAAGTTTTAATATTTGACTACAGTGATCAAAACAGCTTGGTACTGGTACAATGAAGATACAGAAATCAATGGAACAAAATTGAAAATCAAGAAATTAACCCATACACATACAGCCAACTGATCTTTGACAAAGAGCCAAAGTACACTGAATAAGAAGGAGACAGTCTCTTCAACAGTTGGTGCTGGCAAAACTGGAAATCAATATGCAAAAAATGAAGAAAGACAGTTATCTGACACCATACACAAAAACCAACTCAACATGGATTAATGACCTAAATGTGAATCCCAGAATTATAAAGGTAATCAATCAAAAATAGGGACAAATTTAAGGGCTCTACTACAGGGCACACACAGCCTATCAAACATTGTAAGAATTACACAAACAAAAGAAGACTGAATAGAAGATTGTTGTTGTTGTTGTTAAGTGCCATCAAGTCGGTTCTGACCCATAGCAACCCTGTATGGGGTTTCTGAGGAGAAGCTGGTGAGCTTGAACTGCCAACTTTGCAGTTCAAAGGCTTTGCTGTCTGGCACATTAACCCACAGCACCAAGATTAGGACATACTAAAAATTATAAACCTATGTGCCTCAAAAGACTTCACCAAAAGAGCAAAATAGGAGCCCACAGATGGGAAAAATCTTTTACAATGACATATCAGACAAGGGACTAATCTCTAAAATCTATAGGAAACTACAATACCTCTACAAGAAAAAGACAAATAACCCAATTGAAAAATGGGCACAGATTAGAAAGATGCAAACCAAAACAACAATGAGATATCATCTTTAACCAGCAATAACAGTGAAGTTAAAACAAACAAACAAATAAACAGAGGACAATAAATGCTGGTGAGGATGTAAAGAGACTGGGACCTCCTATATTGCTGGAGGAAATATAAAATGGTTCAACCACTCTGAAAAACAGTATGGTGCTTCCTCAGAAAGTTGTAAGTAGAAACACCTTGTGATCCAGCAATTCCTCTCTTGGTATATGTTGCTGTTGTGAAGTACTATCAAGTCTGTTCCTACTCAGAGCTACCCTGTATAGGGTTTCTGAGGAGCGGCTAGTGAGTTTGAACCACCGACCTTGCAGTTCAAACCCACCTTACACTCCTGTGCATTAATCTGCAGCACCACACCAGACTCTACTTGGTATATGTTCACAAGAAATACGAGCCAGAACACGAGTAGATATATGCACACCAATGTTTATCACAGCATTGTTTACAATAGCAGAAAGGTGGAAAGAGCCTAAGTGTTCATCAGTGGAAGAATAGGCAAACAAACTTTGCTCCATACACATAATAGGACATTATGCTACCTTGAAGAATAGCAAAGAAGCTGTAAACCACCACATAACATTTTTGAACCTTGAGAACATTATGCTGAGTGAAATCAGTCAGTCAAAAAAGGACAAATATTGCATAAATTCATTATTGTAAATGCTTAAGAAAAGATACCCATACTGAAATGCAATAAAATAAAATATTATTTGATGGTTATCAAGGGTCCTTGGAAGGGTACTGTAGAGCACATATTAGAGGATAGTTGCATCATAGCTCGGGTGTTGGGGAAGGTGATATACAAAGAAGGAGAGGACAGTACACAAGAAGGTGTAGGGAAATAGAAGAACAAGGTAGATAGGGCAACATACTTAGGTAGGTTTGCATGGACTAAATGGGACACAGGTAAGTAATGATATAAGCTGAACAGGGCTCTGTGATATAGGGATTGAGGCATAGTCTGGATGGGAAAAAGGGGAAATAATGTTAAAATGCTTGACTCTTTTGTGGATGTTGGTTTCCCTTGCCTACTATTGTTAAATAGACAGTTAATTGGGATAGACAGGAATGTCATGAATCATGATTACAGAAAGCTTGTAAATCCATCTTCAGCCTATAACTGATTGGAATTCTAGAACTTGCCTGTGAAATAAGCTTTTAAGGAGCCTTTGAAGTGTATAGGCCTTAGGTGGAATCCTAAGCCCCATCCAGATTCTTCTGAGGTGGGAAATTCCCACTTGACAGACATGCAGACCAGTCTGGAGTGGCTAGAAGAACAGAAGATACTTCTTGAAAAAAAGACCAGAATGAAAAAACAAAAATAAAAATGGGATGCTGTTTGGGTATTACTAAAACAAGCAAGCTGTTCTCTGGGCAGCCATCAAGGCAAGCAATCAAGTCCCTTCAGGACAAACCATTTTCCAAGA
>NW_006408711.1:1159768-1160468 GCF_000296735.1 Chrysochloris asiatica
AAATTTGCCCTTTGGTTGTTTAAATGATTGTATAGTCCTGTGTGTTTTTGTGTACATCAAACAAAACAAAACAGAGAGAATAGAAGCAAACACTGTTAACTAATGATGCATGGCATTGATTGTAATTATTGCAATGAAACAAAAAACAATAGGTTTAGTGTAAAACCAATGTTCTCCCATGTAAATATCAGTCAATTCACAATAAAAGCTTTAAAAAAACAAAATATCGAATGATGTAGGAAGCATCAGAAAAAGAGGGAAGAAATACAGAGTCAATGTAGCAAAATGAATTGATGGATGGTTAGCCATTTCAAAACATAGCATATGATCAAGAACTGATGGTACTAAAGGATGAAATCCAAGTTTCACTTAAAGCACTGGATGAAAACAATACTCCAGGATTTGACAGAATATGTAGTGAAATGTTTTAGTACACTGATACAGAACTGAGACAATCACTCTTCTATGTGAAAAAAAAAAACAAAAAAAAGGAAGACAGGAATCTTACTAACCATTTGATAAAGATAGATATCTCTGTCCGTTTTCAAGAATGATTGCACAGTGGATTGTGAGAATCATAGAACTGTATCATTAATACCATATGCAAGTAAAAATTTCCTGAATATGGCCCAATATTGCTTGCATCACTACACCAAGAGGAAACTACCAAAAATTCAAGCTCGATTCAGAAGAGGTTGTG
>NW_006408711.1:1161773-1162282 GCF_000296735.1 Chrysochloris asiatica
ACAACAACAACTGAATGGCTAAAATCAGCAAAGCTGTATGTCAGAGCTGTATCCTTCCATTATATTTATTCAATCTATGCTGAGAAAATAAACTGAAAGGCTGGATTATATCAAGAAGAACATGGTATCATGATTCAAGCAACACACTGTCAACATACAATATACAGATAAAGGGACTTTAAATATTTACTAAAGAAGATCAAGAGTTCTAGTGCGGCACTGCAGGTTGATGCTCTGAAATGCAATGCCAATCCACTGGACTGTAATGTTTGTTTGAGCCACAAGGTGGGTAGTTTAAACTTACCAGTCACTCCTTGGAAACCCTATACACTGTGAGTCAGAATTGACTGTATGATACTTAACAACAACAACTTATCAAAGATAGGTGTTCTAAGAGAATGTGAAATTATGGACTAATGTCAATATCACACAATTTAATTTTGCTGAAGACAACTAAAAATCACTTGCAGCAGTACATTGGCAAGAAGCTGAAAAAAATTCAAGCCAAA
>NW_006408711.1:1164215-1165659 GCF_000296735.1 Chrysochloris asiatica
TCGCATGGAATATCAAAGAGATTCTCTGATGATTTCCACATTCTGTTGGGTCACCTCTCTTTGGAATGGGCAAAAATATGGATCTCTTCCAACAACAGATAGTTGTCTTCCAAATTTCTTGGCAGAGATGAGTGAGTACATCCTGTGCTACCTCACTTTCTTGAAAGATTTCAGGTTGTAGTCCATCAATTCATGGTGCCTTGTTCTTTGCCAATTCCTTCAATGCACCTTGGACTTCCTCCTTCAGGGTCATTGGCTCTTGATAATATGCTACCTCTTGAAATGGTCGAACATTAACAATTTCCTACTGGTACAGTGACTCTGTATATTCCTTCAATCTTCTCTTGATGTTCTCTGCATCATTCAATAATTTGCCCAGAGAATCTTTCAATAATGAAAGTCGAGGCTTAAATTTTTTCTTATGTTCCTCCAGCTTGATAAATGCTGAGCATGTTCTTCCCTTTTGGTTTACTGATACCAGAGATTTGCACATCTTATAATTTTTGTCTTTATCTTCTCGAGCTGATCTTTGAAATTTTCTATTCAGCTCTTGGACCTCCTCATTTCTTCCATTTGCTTTAGCATCTCTCTGCTTGAGAGCAAGTTTCAGGGTTTCTTCTGACATCCATTTTTACCTTTTCCTTCTAAATGGCTTTTTGTTTTCTTCATGTATGATGTTCTTGATGTCATCCCACAACTCTTCTGGTCTTCAGTCTTTAGTGTTTAATGTATCAAATCTGTTCTTCAGATTATCACTAAATAAAGGTGGGATATATTCAAGGTCATATTTTGGTTCTCATGAACTTGTTTTCATTTTCTTCAGCTTCAGTTTGAATTTCCATATTAGTAATTGATGGTCTGTTCCACAGTCTGCCCCTGGCCTTGTCTTCACTGATGATATGGAGTTTTTCCATCTTCTCTTTCCACAGATGTAGTCAATTTGATTTCTTTGTATTCCATCTGGTAAGGTCCATGTGTATAGTCATCTGCTATGCTCTTTATTTAGAGATTATGCACATAGTTTATAGGTGTCAAATTGACATCGGTGGTTTGTAACAGTTAGTGTTCTGTGTCAAATTGACTAGACCAGGTTGGGTCAAAAGTTTGCAACTACTTGTTTTAAAACTCTTTGCCAGAGGGGGGTTTGGTGATGGATAGGGTAGAGGTCCAATGAAGATCTCCATCAGCAATAACACAGAATAGCAGGTGAAGTGGATTCAGGGGAGAGATCCAAAACTCCAAACCACATATGTAGTAATTTTTTAAAAGTTTGAAAGTTTATAACTAGTGGAACTTCTAGCAGAAGCAAGAAATCTCAATCTTTTGAATCTGCCAGGCTCAGCAGCCTGGATCTGACAACTTGGGTGAGACCAAATGGCATGACCAGGTGGGGGAGTAAGCAGAGCCCTCAGGGACTAATGCCTGGGGAAACCTTGGAGACAAA
>NW_006408711.1:1167157-1168358 GCF_000296735.1 Chrysochloris asiatica
CAAAATCAAAGATAAGGAGACAATCCTGAAAGCAACTAGGGAAAAGAGAATTGTTACATACAAAGGCAAGCGAGTCAGATTAAGCACAGATTTCTGTGCAGACACCATGCAGGCAAGAAGGCAATGGAGAGACATATATTAAACTCTGAAAAACAAAAACAAACTGCCAACCAAGAATCCATTATTGAGCAAAGCTTTCAATCAAATTTGACGGTGTAATCAAAACATTCCAGGATAAACAGAAGTTAAGGGATTTTGCCAAAGCCAACCTTTCTCTATAAAATATACTAAAGGGAATTCTGTGTACTGAGAACCAAGAAGAACAAATAACAACCAGAGATGGACATACTTGGCAGCACCTCCAAGAACTAAATTGACAGATGGAAGAGGTGAGAATAGAATAAAACTATAAGAACAAACTCAGAGAATCTGAGAGGTCAGTCTATGATCAAAATAATTACAATGTGAAAGAAGGTAAACACATAGAAACAGAGGTACAGATTGTGGGAAGACCAGGTAGATTGCAGTATAAAATAGACTGCACTAAATGGAGGGAAAAGTTAGTGGAATATAACGTAACCTCAGAGAAAATTAACACTTCACAACATACCAAAAAATGAAAATCCAAGAACATGGAAGCATTAAAACTATGAGGAAACAGACAAGAATGAACACAAAAACTATTAACTCAGCACAGGAAGATACACAGAACAAAGAGAACAGCATCAACACACACACTCACACACACACACACAATGGCAGCAATTCATCCATACCTATTGACAATTACACTGAATTTAAATGGATTAAGTGCACCAGTTAAGAGATGGAGGGTTGCAGAATGGATAATAAAACAAGATCCTTTAATATGTTATCTTCAAGAGACACATCTTACACACAGAGACACAAACAGATGAAAAGCCAAAGGATGGAAAAAAATATATACCAAACTAATTGCAATAAAAAACGATCAGGAGTGGCAGTATTAATCTCTGATAAAATAAACTTCAAGGCAAAAATCAGCATAATAGATAAAAATGGATATTATCTCACAATTAAAGGGACAATTGAACAAGATGACATAACCATAACAAATATCTATACTCCCAATGAAAGAGCTCCAAAATATAAAGCCAACTTTAATAGATTTGAAGAAAGAAATAGACAAATCTACAATAATAGTGGGCAATTTTAAGACACA
>NW_006408711.1:1171266-1171896 GCF_000296735.1 Chrysochloris asiatica
AGATGCAAATCAAAACAACAATGAGATATCATCTCACACCAGCAATAAAGGCAAAGGTCCAAAAAGTTGAGGTCAGTAAATGCTGTCAAGGATGTGGTGGGACTGGGACCCTGCTACATTGCTGGTGGGGATGCAAATGGTCCAACCACTCTGGAAAGCAATATGCCAATTCCTTAGAAACTTGGAAATAGAAATAAGTTATGATCCAGCAATTCCTCTACTTGACATTTATCCACAAGAAATATGAGCCATAACATGAGTAGATATATGCACACCAATGTTCGTAGCAGCACTATTTACAATAGCAAAAAGATGGAGACAATAAACAAACTTTGGTACATACACACAATGGAATATTATGCTACCTTGAAGAACAACAAGGAAGCTGTAATCCACCACATAACATGGATAAACCTTGAGGACATTATACTGAGTGAAATTAATCAATCACAAAAGGAGAAATACTACATAGGATCACTATTTGTAAAAGACTAACAAAAAGAACCGATACTCCTAACGAGAGAAAAAAATTTTTTTGCTGGTTACCAGGATGTGGGAGTTAGGGTAAGGGGAGGAAGGGGAAGGTGGAGAATAGGGTAGAGAATAGACACAGGATAGTTTGGGTGCTGG
>NW_006408711.1:1173157-1174238 GCF_000296735.1 Chrysochloris asiatica
TTTTTTTTTTTTTTTACGTTTTGGAAATACCAGTTTTACTTTCAAAATCACTTTTTCTTAGATAAAACACATTTTGTAATTTTTAACATACGTTAACTTGAATTATTTTGCTTATAAATTGTTATAAACACTAACACCTTTGTTCAAATGAATTTTCTTTATTAACTTTTTATAACATTTAGACTTTTCCACTCACAAGTGCTTACTTGTCTTTAAAAGACTGAGTTATTACAAGCCTGTTACAAAAAGCAGTTTTTTTCCTTAGAAAAACAAAATATTTTTAGATTGCCTTATGAAAAATATTAGCCAAGGTCTTTAACTTTATACAAAAATAGAAACTTAAATGTGGCAAACTCTTTGAACGAAAGAAGCATAAAGATTATACTTAGTTTAAAATTTAAGCTTACAAAATGCCATAACATAAACATATGGGCACCCAGTTTGTTATTCTATACATTAACTCTTTGATATTATGAATCCAGTTGAAATGTCACCACACAACATTAGGTAGAAACTATTTTATTTTCCCCCATAGGATTTTAACTGAAAAATTCACAATTAGTATTTGCACCTGGGATACTAGTATGATTACTCATTTTCTCACACACATTTAATTAAATTTAGTTTAAAATTAGAACAAATATAGACAAAACCAGACCATTTCTGGACTTAACACTTTAAAAAAAAATACATTTATGGAAATATCTAGTCTACTTATACATCTGCTTTTAGAAGTAATTGAAAAAAAGGACATTAGTTAGCTCAACATTTAAGCTTATGAAACAATATATAAGAACAATGAAAATATGGGTTGAGTTTGAGCATATTCCATAGACTCCTGTCGATCTGGAGATAAGAGAGAGAAGAGGAAGGACTGGTTGGTCCAAAGTATGGTGAGACCTGGGGACTCCTGAGCCATTGGAAAAAGGCATAGCCAAGGAATACTAAAGCTGAGAGTGAAGTGGTCAGCTTATATGAAATGAGAGGAGATGCACAAGAATATCCGAACTTGCAGGTAGCACCCATTTGACTTAGTTTCAATAGCTCGATGATCAGAACTTGACTAAAGAATAAAAAATTT
>NW_006408711.1:1175123-1176251 GCF_000296735.1 Chrysochloris asiatica
GTATGCATATGAGGTTATTGAAAATACCATGGCTTGGGTCAGGCTCATCTTAGTCCTCAAGCTGACATCTTTGCTCTTCAACACTTTTAAAAAAGTCTAGTGCAGCAGATTTGCGTACTGCAATACATCGTCTGATCTCTTGACTGCTGCTTCCGTGAGTGTTGATAGTTGATCCAAAAAGAATGAAATCCTTGACAACTTCATTCTTTTCTCCGTTGATAAGAATGTTGTTTTCTGGTCCAGTGGTGAGGAGTTTTGTTTTCTTGACATTGAGATTTAATCCATACCAAAGGTTGTGCCCTTTGATCTTCATCAGTAAATGTTTTATGCCCTCTTCACTTTCAGCAAGCAAGGTTGTATCATCTGCATATCGCAGGTTGTTAATGAGTCTTTCTCCAATCCTGATGCCACATTTTTATTCATAGAACACAGCTTCTGTATTATTTGCTCAGCATACAGGTTGAATAATTATAGTGAAAGAATACAGCCTTGTCACACACCTTTCTTAATTTTAAACCATTCTGTTTTCCAATGTTCTGTTCAAACAACTGCCTCTGGGTCCAGGTACAGATTCCTCATGAGCACAATTAATTGTTCCGGAATACTTATACTGTGCAATGTTGTCTATAGCTTGTGATGATCCACACAATCAAAAGCCTTTGCATAGTCAACAAAGTACAGGTTAACACCTCTCTGCTTTCAGCCAAGATCCATCAGACATCAGCAATGATATCCCTTGTTCCACCGCCTCTTCTGAATCCAGCTTAAATATCTGGAAGTTTTCTGTCAGTGTATGATTGTAGCTGTTTGTGTATTACCTTAAGCAAAATTTTACTCACATGGGATATCATAGAGATTGTCTGATGATATCCTCATTCTTTTGAGTCACCTCTCTTTGGAATGGGCACAAATATGGATCTCTTCCTATCAGTCAGCCAGATAGTTGTCTTCCAAATTTCTTAGCAGAGATGAGTGAGTGCCTTCTGTGCCACCTCACTTTCTAGAAAGATTTCAATTTTTATTCAATCAATTCCTGGTGCCTTGTTCTTCACTAATTCCTTCAATGCACCTTGGACTTCCTCCCTGAGTATCATTGGCTTTTGATTATAAGCTACCTCTTGAAATGTT
>NW_006408711.1:1177551-1182185 GCF_000296735.1 Chrysochloris asiatica
ATCTATAATCCTTCAAACTTTTAATTTATTCCTATCTCTGTGGTTCTGAGTTTTGGAACTCTGCCCTGGATCTGCTTTGCCTGGTATTCTGTGCTATTACTGACAGCAAACTTCACTGCATCTCCACCCTATCAAGCCCCACTTAGTTCATAAAATGAAAGAAAACAATTTTCACACCTGACATTGGCTGGTGTCTGCACATAGCAATATCAGGGCTAAAATAACTTTTTCCACATTTCTATCTGTGTACCGTTTTTTGAGTCCATTCCAGCCATATCTTCATGTTTTGTTTTGTTGTTTTTTCCCTTGTATCTCACCACAAATGTTTAAATAACTACACAAGTCTCTTTCCCTTCTCTCCCAAATTAGATTCTGTTGATTGCCCTAAAACTAAAGACTGAATCTTAAACAAAGTCTGAAAACTCAAAAAAAAAAAAAAAAATCCAGTTTTCTGCTCATGTATAAAAATGAGTAAACAAAAACACAGAACACTGGAAGTGTTGAAATTCCATTCACTCCTACATCATTTACTTGCCTCACTCTCAAATTCCATTCATAATCCAGAGACTGGCCTTGGGGTGGGGCAATATTGAAAGGGAATATCCCTTGCAATTCTCTCTCCTGGGTCTTATCTACACCATCTTTTTCCAAAGGATAAGGGACCAGTCCCCACAATCTTTAAGCCAGGAATCATAAAATCACTTCTCATAGAAACTCTAGAAGAACCAAAACCCAACAGACAGGCTTGCCTTTCTTATACATGATGTAGCTCTCTCTAGTCATTATACATGAGAAGACAGTGATCACAGATCCCTCTCATTTTGACTTCAAGGGCTACACAAATGGCCCCTCTGTCCATAGCCTAAATCACAACAAACAGATTCTCAGACTACTTCATGCAGATTTTTGGGTTCAGTTCTTTAATTAATTATGGCCATTTGGGTATATAAGAAGGTATGGTCCTGTATAGGGCACTGTATCTCAGTTATTCTTTTGGGGGGAGCCAGATTGTAACTGGAAAAATGTTTTTTTATCACCTACTACTGATGTAGGCAATATTCAGAGACAGAACTCAGAGCAATGAGCTCTGTATATGTAGTATTGAAATCCAGAAGTAAAAAGGACTGGAAATTTTCCAGATCTGTGTCCCTGAGGGAAAACTAGAGGGAGGATTTATAGGGATCTTGAATGTTTGGTAAGAACTTTTTTGTGGCTTTGGTTATCTCAAGTTGCCCTGATCTTTCTGGACACATTGTCTCTAACAGGCACCATTAACTTTTCCTTGTTGTTGTTGTTGTTGTTAAGTGCCGTTGAGTCGGTTCCAACCCATAGCGACCCTGTACAGGGTTTCCGAGGGTGTAAATCTTTATGGGAGTAGAAAGCCTTATCTTTCTCCCGAGGAGCTGCTGGTACTTCCAAACCGCTGACCTTAAGGTTCGCAGCCTGATTCGTAACCACTACGCTACCAGCGCTCCATTAACTTTTCCTTAGCTGTGGTTATTAATGGTCTGCACAAGAATTGTGCAGCTGTTTTCTCCCTTCCAGTAAGAATTCTTGGAATGGGGATTAGTTACCAATTAAAGAAGCAATGATTGATCTCTAAATTAAGAAATTAACTATGAGGCAGTAACTGACTATGATAGGTAGTTAAGGAATAAGTGGTATTATAACTATAACTATTATGACCATCTACATCTAACTTTACTTTGGCAAGTTACAACTTCCCAGGTACTCTTAGATTCTCACTGCCTCTTTTCATAGGTATACCTTGTTTTATTGCACTTCACAAATATAGTTTCTTTACAATTTGAGGTTTGTGGCAACTGTGAGTCCAGAAATTCTATGGGCATGATTTTACAACTGTGTGTGATCACTTCATGTGTCTGTGTCACAGTTTGATAATTCTTACATTGTGCCAAGCTTTTTATTATAATGTCTTCTTCATTATGGTTGTTAGCTCTAGACTTTTCAGTTCTGAGTAAGCTGTCTTATGCACAAAGGGTAAAACACTGCCCTGTTCTGTCCATCCTCAAAATTGTCATTATATTTGATCCCATTGTTGTGGCCACTTTGTCACTCCAATCATTGGGGTTTACTCCTTTTTTACTAACCCTCCACTTTATCAAGCTGGATAATCTTATCTAGGGACTTGTACCTCCTGACAACATATTCAAACTACGAATGACAAAGTCACTTCTTAGAATTATATCAGCTGTAGTTCTTCCAAGAGAGACTATTTGTTCTACAGTCAATGGTAATTTCAGTATTTTTCACCAACACCATAATTCAAATGGATGAATTTTTCTATAGTCATGCTTATTCATTGTTCAAATTTTGCATTCACATGAGATGAATGAAAAAAACATGGCTTGGATTTTTCTGGTAGCTTCCTTTCAATGTACTGTTTCAACCATTTTTAAATGGTCTTCAATAATATTTTACTTGCATGAGATATCAATAATATTTTTGATGATTTCCACATTATGTTGGGATACAACTTTCTTGGCCTTTGTCTCACTATTGCAATTTTCCATCTCCTTAAAACTTTTTCCTAATAAACCCTCATAATTGTCTTGTGTTTTTCAAGAAAATGTATCAAAATTACCTTTTAAAGTTCCAAAAACTACATACTACATAACCTTTAGAGCTGGCCTCTCTATTTCTGAAAACTACCTTGTCCAAAAGATCCCCTCAGAAACCACTGTTGAGATTAGACCATGATTTCATGGCACCCTAACAAAATTGTTGTTAAGTGCAGGCAAGTTTGTCTCAACTCATAGCAACCCTGTAAAGAGGTTCTAAGGAGTGACTAATAAGTTTGAACTGACGATCTTACAGTTCAAAGTGATGTTGTGACACACCAGGACTGCCTGAAGTGATGATGGGAAGAATATAATGGAGAGAGTTTGTCCACAGCCATCAACTGATCACATAGACATATTTAAACATGTTTTGTTTGAAATAAACTTATGCATTTATGAACTGAAATACTGGTATCAATAATTTGTGTGTATGTGTGTGTGTGAACTGAGTTATAGTTTACATGGGAGATCATCAGCTTTACACCATCATTTCATTGCAATGACTATAATCTCCTCTGTGTATCATCATTCAACAGAATTTATTCCCTTTCCTCTGTTTTTCTTTGATTTGATTTTACTCTTTTGGGGTTGGGATGGGGAGATGTAAACAAAAACACTCAGGAATATATACTAATTAAAATACCTAAAGACACATTCTGAAAGTCTGCATCCTGGCCAACAACACTCAGTCCCTTTCTTTCCGAGAGTTTAGAGTTCTCAGCTGCTCTTTCTCTCCATGTCCTCATTTCTGCCTCCATCTCTGGTGTCACTGCTTCTCTGGACAGGGTCCCACACTCCACTTGTGCTCTTCTCCCCTGATGGTCCTAAAGTCCTCTGATTATGAATTGTAAGATTAACTACTTCCCCAGTTTTGTTACAAAACTTCTACCTTTACAGTTGTGACAGTCACAATTAGTCATGATAACAACTTCTCACTATTGCATCATAAGAATCTTATCCCCATCTCTTTTCACCAGACCCTAGATGAGAGGAAAACTATTCAGTGGGAACTCTATCTTCTCCCACATACTCTTAAATAAAATTCCCTCTTGAACTTGTAAGCCAGTGACTTTGTGCCTTGATAGCCCCTAATTTTAGGAAACCAATGTTTAATTTGGTAGTCCCTATCTACCCTTTATACAGAGGGGATAGAAATGATACTTGATGTGAATTTTCCTTTCCTCTAAGTTTCTATTTTGAGCTAGTACCTCCATTAATATAGTTCAAGTTCATCAAATTATAGCAATTTTCAAATATTGTAGCAAATTTCACTTTATCAATTTTTTTTTGTTTAATCTTCCTCTAATCGAGTTCTGATTATCAACCCATCAAGATTTGGTCAAATGGGTACTATCTGAAAGTTTGGGTGTTCTTGTGCATCTCCCTTCACTTCATATCAGCAGGATGCTTCACTCTCAGCTCTAGTTCTCCGTGACTATGTTCTTGTCCATGGGCTCAAGAGTGCCCAGGTCTCACCACACTTCGGACCAACCAGTCCTTCCTTTTCTCTGTCTCATCTCCCAGGTGGAAAGGAGTCTATGGAATGTGTTCAACTCAGCACATTTCTTTATTGTGCCTTTCCACCTCTTCCACTCACCAGTATACCAATGTGGTCGCCAGAAAGATTTCATTCCTGTTCATATGTTCCCTTTCAGTTTCAGTCTTGTGTGTGTGGGGGGGGTGGGGTGGGGAGGGGGTTGTACTGAAGGGGCTTGATTGCTTGCCTTGATGGCTTCGCAGAAAACAACTTGCTTGCTTTTGTAGTAGCCAATCATACTACCATTATTGTTTTGTTTTGCTTCTGCTGATCTTTCTTTGAAGATATAACTTCTGTTGCTCTGATTGTTCCAGGCTGGTCTGCTTGTCCTTTCTAGTGGGAATGTCCCACCTCAGAAAGATCTGAATGGGGCCCAGTATTCCACCTAAGGTCTTATACACTGCAAGGTGTACACAAATAGCTTTTTTTACTGTGCAAGTTCTAGAACCTCTTTTAGGTATTCTAATCAATTACTGGCTGAACCATTTTGCATTCCACCAGCAATGTAGGAGGGT
>NW_006408711.1:1183305-1185342 GCF_000296735.1 Chrysochloris asiatica
TTTTTTTTTTTTTTTTAATCTTCCTCTAGTCAAGTTCTGCTTATCTAGCCATCGAAGCTAGGTCAAAGGTACTGTCTGCAAGTTTAGGTGTTCTTGTGCATCTCACCTCACTTCATATCAGCTGGATGCTTCACTTTCAGCTCTAACCCTCTGTGGCTATATCCTTGTCCATGGGCTCAAGTGTCTTCTGGTCTCACCACACTTTGAATCAACCAGCCCTTCCTCTTCTCTCTCTCATCTCCAGGTCAGTGGGAGTCAATGAACTGTGGTTGAACTCAGCCCATTTCTTCATTGCTGCCTTTCCCCTTCTTCCACTCACCAGTAGACCAATGTGATTGCCAGCAAGCTTACATGCCTGTTTGTTTGTTCCCTTTCAGTTTCAGTCTTAGAGGCGAGTTTGTCCTGAAGGAACTTGATTGTTAGCCTTGATGTCTTCCTGGCAAACAGCTTGCTTATTCTCGTAGTAGCCAGTCATACTGACATTTCTGTTTTGGGTTTTTTCTGATGATCATCTTTCTTTGAGATGTATCTTTTGTCACTGTCGCTGTTCCAGGCTGGTCTGCTTGTCCTTTCTAGTGGGAATGTCCAACCTCATAAGGTTCTGGATGGGACCCAGAATTTCACCTAAGGTCCTATACTCTGTAAAGGCTTTGCACAAGGCCTATTTCACTGGACAAAATCTAGAACCTTTGTAGGTGTTCTAATCAGTTGTAGGGTGAAGACAGGCTTAGAAGTTTTCTGTAATCATGTTTCTCAACAATCCTTTCTATTTCACTCAAGTGTCTATTTTACAATAGTAGTTAAGGGAAACTAATATTCACAAGACAGTCAAGCATTTTCGTATTATTTCTCCTCTTCAAGCTATACCTAGATCCCTGTATCCCAGAGCTCTGTTGTTCCAAGGTTGAGTATGCATCACTATTTACATCTGTCCCATTTAGGACATGCAAACCTGTCTCAGTGTTCCCCTATTTATCTTGTTCTTCTGCCTTCTCCCCCTTCTTGTATTGCCCTGTCCAACACCCGAACTAAACCCCTCACCCCAATACCATTGTTGTGGTTACCTTATATTCCATTAGTTCCACCCTCCATTTAAGACAGTCTATTTCATCCTGTAATCTACCTGACCTTCCCACCATCTGGATCTCTGTTCCTCTGTGTTTACCTTCTTTTATGTTGGAATTGTTTTGATAATAGACCGTCCTCCCAGATCCTCTGTTCTTATCATTTTATTCTGTTCTTGACTCTTCCATTTGTCGATTGAGTTCAGGGTGATGCTGCTACATATGTCATTCTCTAGTTGTTGTCAGTTCTTGTTGTCTCTCAGTCTACTGAACTTCCTTTAGAATGTTTTTCATAGCAGGGTTGACTTTGGAAAAATCCCATAGCTTCTGTTTATCCTGGAATGTTTTGATTACACCATCAAATTTGATTGACAGCTTTGCTGGGTAGAGGATTCTTGGGTGGCAGTTTTTTTGTGTGTGTGTGTTTTTTTTTTTTCTCTCAGGGTTTTATATATGTATCCCCATTGCCTTCTTGTATGCATGGTTTCTGTTGAGAGATCCAAGCTTAATGTGATTTTCTTGCCTTTGAATGTTACACTTCTCTTTTTCCTAGTTGATTCCAGAATTCTGTCCTTATCTTTGATTTTGGAGAAATTGAGTATTATATGTCTTGATGATTATCTTTTAGGGTCTAGCTTTCCTGGGGCTCATTGAGCTTCTTAAATGCTTATCTTTTCACTTTTCATGATGTTAGGGAAATTTTCTTCCAGAATCTCTTCATCTAGCTCCTCTGTGGACTTGTATTGATTCTTCCTGCTCTGAAATGCTGATAATTCTTAAATTATTCCTCTTCATGTTGTCTAACATGAATCTTAGCCCTTCTTCAGGTATTTTTATCCTTTTTTGTGTTTGTTCTTCTATCTTTGTAGTGTTGAGAGATTTATTTTCCAGCCCACTAGTTCCGGCTTCTATCTTTTCAATTCTACTCTTTTGTCCTTTCAGTGTACTGTCCATTTCTGATATTCTATTATTA
>NW_006408711.1:1185657-1186652 GCF_000296735.1 Chrysochloris asiatica
TCTTCTTCCTGAGAAATTTCAAGATGCCACTGTTGGACTTTGTGACATAACTCAGGTTTTAATTTTTGCCTGTTCCCTTTTTAGTCTGTCTGTCCTACTCCACAAACCCTGTTCAGGCCTTTTTTCTAGTTATAAATAGTTCAAGGCCAGCTATGGCCATTTGGTTTTAAGTGGAAACCATGACTTTAAATTTTGAGGAGATCTTTGCACATGCATAGTAGAACCCTCCGGGAGTAGGGGTGGTGTGTCCACTCTCTCAGGCATCCCCTCTAGTCACCAGAATGGAGGTGTGCGGACAACAAGAGACCAATGAACAGACACCAAAAAAAAAAAGTGTGTCCACAGCTTTATCTCCGAGGTTCTGTCAGGCATCTGTGGCTGCTCTGATCCTTTCCCTGCTTGGTCTCACCCAAGATGGCAGCTCTGGGAGCAGCTGAGTGTCTTGAATTAGAAAGCAATAGATGTTTTGCTTCTGCTACAAATTTCCCTACCTGTAAGACTTCCAACCTTCTAATTATTCCTTTATACGTGGCTCAGAATTATGGCACCATCCCCTGAGTCTGCTTGGACCAGTATTCTGTGTTGTTGCTGGCAGAGATCTTCACTGGACTTCCACCCTCTATGCCATCTTGTTTGTTCTTCATGTATGATGTTCTTGATGTCATATTACAACTCTTCTGGTCTTCGGTGTTTAGTGTTTAATGTATCAAATCTGTTCTTCGGATAATCTCTAAATTCAAGGTCATATTTTGGCTCTCATGGACTTGTTTTCATTTTCTTCAGCTTCAGTTTGAATTTGTACAGGAGCAATAGATGGTCTGTTCCACAATCTTCCCCTTGCCTTTTGGCTGATGATATGAAGCTCTTCCATTGTCTCTTTCCACAGATATAATCAGTTTGATTTCTGTGTATTCCATCTGGTGAGGTCCATGTGTATAATCAGTCATGACTTATGTGGATATGTTTTTTTGATGAAGAATGCAATACCATTCCTC
>NW_006408711.1:1189117-1192762 GCF_000296735.1 Chrysochloris asiatica
GACGTCATTTATCAACAAAAACAACAAATATGTTTAACATATAGTTAACATATTTCACTCTTATTGATAATTAATAGAAATAAAAGTGTATTTTCACACTTAAATTTTCACATAAGGGTCAATTAGTGTTAATAATAATAACCAAAAAGCAGAAACACCTCAAATGTTTGTCAACTAATGAATGAATAAACAGAATGTGATATAACCACAAGCAATGTGATATAACCCAGCATGTTACAATAATGGAGCACTGATGCTTCTTGCAACACAGATTAATTTTGAGAAAATTATGTTATGTGAAATAATACTGTCACAAAGACAATTTTATTTTTATGAAATATACAGAATAGGTGTATCTGTAGAGTTAGAAACTGGGTTACTACTCCCCATTGTCTGAATTTAGGATGATATGTTGCAAGAGAGACTGTTAAAGCATACCAAGGTTATGTTTAAAAGTGATGAAAATATTCTACAACTAGACCTATTAAACTAGTTGCCATCAAACTTATAGTGACTACATGTGCTACAGAGTAGAGCTCTACAATCATTTGTACCACCCAGGGACTATATTTCATAATTGGATTATCATAATATTTTCTTAACTGCTAAAACATTGAAACACATACTATAAATGATTGATTTAAGGTATATACTTATATAACTATGAAAATGTTAAATATCTATAAATAAAATAAACTTTCCAGTATGCTATTTCACAAATATTTTATATATTTCACTCATAAATATACTTCTATACTAACTGGTTAAAAATAGTATAAGCTATAAACATACAAACCAAATGTTTCAAAAATAATTGTGAGTTTTGAACACCATTTTTCTTTTCTCTATGAGTATCCTCTTATTCTAGTTTCTGTATTGTATTTTTTTTTTTTAATTTTAGTACCAGGATACCACAAATTCACTTATCTTTTATGTTCACATTATATCTTGTTCAAATATATAAAGCTTTCCATGTATTTTACTCCCTGATAGCAACCTTCTCAAACCTCCTCCAAAAATAGACAAGATTTCATATTTTAAAGCAAGCTAAAATGTTAGGATTACAAACAGTTTATCTAACTTCTACCATATTTTTAACAATGTGAATACCACACTTCTGCAAGCAAGTGGCTCAAAAAAAATCACAATGTGGACCATAAATCTCTAGAATATATCATGTAGCTATTTCTTTTATTAATATCTTTTGACAGGGAAACAGCCTGTCTTCTCAGTTGTTTAAACTATAGAGGCAGGCACTGTTCTAATGCTTTAAAGATGATCCTTACCAACATGTTTTTCCTCAATGCTTTCCTTTCATCTTCCTCTTTCAAAAAAACAAAAAAACACTTTAAAGTTTCTGCTGATTCCTCTACCACTTAGAGTGTTTATTTTTGGACATTGATATCCTGCACTCCATCAAAAAACGTTTATTCTCTTGTGCAGCTCCGAAAGTTTATGGTTGTACAGTTCCAATTTCATATCTGTAGAACATGCTAATGCTGATTTTCATTTGTATTTGATAAAATTTATTGCTTAAAAGTCAGGAAGATTTGCCTTTTCATCAAAATTTACATCTTTCTTCCTAGAAACCATAATCAAGAATAAGCATCATGTACCTAACTAAATCTCTTGGACACTATGATAAATCATTCACAACTGAGACCACCAACAGTTGTTTCTATATTTTAATTTACATGTCACTCTTTCCATAAAAAGATGTCTATTGTCAAAGAGTTAATGCTGCTTAAGTCCACTATCAACATACATGGAAACAACAGTCAAGAAATCAATTGATGTATTGCATTAGACAAATGTGCTGCACAAGATCTCTTGAAAGTGTTCAAGGACAATGATAATCAGTTTAAGGACTAAGGTAAGTCTAAATTAAACTATGGTATTTTTCAATAACCTCATATGCATGTAAAATTTGGACAGTGAATAAGGAACACTGTAGAAGAATTGATGCATTTGATGCATGGTGTTGGAGGAGAATATTCAAAGTACCATGGACTACCAGGAGAACAAACAAATCTGTGTTGGAAAAAGTACAACTAGAATGCTCCTAAGAAGCCAGGACGAGGAAACTTTGTATCTTTTACTTTGGACATATTATCAAGAGGCATCAGTCCTTTGGGTCAGTGAAAAAGAAGAAGAATCTCAATGAAATGTATTGGTACAGATATAGCAGCAGTGGACTGAAGCTTGACAATGATTGTTAAGATGGAGCAGGACTGGACAGTGTTGCCTTCTATTATGCATAAGGTCACTGTGAATTAGAACTTATTCAAAGGCACCTAACAACAGCAACAACAGATTTCCTCTCAGATATTCTAGGCTGACCTTTGGATTTACTTTGAATAATAGAATGTAGTGGAATTGACAGTGTGACAATCCCATACTAAGCTGGTAGAGGTCTGTCAACTTTAACTTTCTTGGAATATTAAGGCACCAGGTTTAGCTACTCTGCTATAGAAGCCAAGTAAAAACAAAGTGATCTGGAAAATTCATAGCTCTTATAGGCATAGCAGATTTTAATCATAAGACCTTCTTATTCTTACTCCCTATTCTCAGTTTTTTCACTCTTAAAGTTGTCCATGTTTCATTAGTGATTTTTATTTTCTTCATAATTTCTTCCCATCATAAAGGTAACCTTTTTTTCAAAGACTTCATTCAAATTCACAAGTTGAAGGTGACTTGTGAGCCTGAGATTTAATGAAATTGGGTGAGTATATAATTCAGATTATATGTGACTGAAGAGAATATGTCTAGTGCTACAAAACATGAATCTGAGGGGCCCTACTTTTGTGGAAAGGTTGTGGGTGGTAGACTCTAATTATGAATGTAAGAACAAACCATTATCATTTAATAAGTTCTTTAGTTAATTCAGGATGGAAGCTGAAACTTACAAGACAGGGGTAGGCCCTGAGATACAACAGATTTCCATCTTTTTAGGACACTTATTTCAGAAGAAACTTTGAAAGTTGCTCTTGAGCTTAGAGAAGGTACAGTGAATGGAAGAAAAGTAGATGTAAAATAACTAAACAGAAAATTTTAAAGGGCATCTTGAGAAGATAAAGCAAAATATTATAATGAAATGAGCAAAGATGTGGAAGAAGAATATCAAAAGGGAAGAACAAATTCAAGCCTCAACTTGCATTACTTAAGAAACCCCTGGGCAAAATATTGAACAATGAAGAATGCATCAAAAGATGGAATGAACAGAGAGACTCAGGTGTGCAAAAAATAAATGGTTGATGTTCAACCATTTGAAGAGGTAGAAAATGATCAAGAACTGGTGGTTCTGATAGAAAAAGTTCAAGTTGCAATGAAAATATTGGAGAAAAACAAGTCTCCAGTATATGATAAAATACAAATTGAAATATTTTGGCAAACTGATGCAACCCTGGAGGCGGCTGTAGAAACGACATATTTTCCTCTCAATAATTGGCCAGAGAATCTTTCAATAATGAAAGTCGAGGCTTAAATTTCTTCTTCAGTTCCCCCAGCTTAAGAAATGCTGAATGTGTTCTTCCTTTTTGGTTTTCTGATTCTAGATCTTTGCCCATTTTGTTGTAATATTTGGCTTTACCTTCTCGAATTGATCTTTGAAATTTTCTGTTCAGCTCTTGGAACTCCTCATTTCTT
>NW_006408711.1:1194237-1225307 GCF_000296735.1 Chrysochloris asiatica
GAATGTCCATACCTGCATCTCTGCGGTTTTGTCAGGCTTTCATGGCTATTCTGTTCCTTCCCCTTCTTGGTCTCTCCCAAGATGATGGTTTTGGGATCAACTGAGAGTCTTGAATTAGAAAACAATGGCTTTCTTGATTCTGCTACAAATTTGCCTAGCTGCAAGCCTTCCAACCTTCTAAATATTCCTTTATATGTGGTTCAGCGTTCTAGCATCATCCCCTGAACCTGCTTGGTCTGGTATTCTGTTAGTTCCAGTCAAAAGGATAGATAAAATCATATGAAGTTAGTATGAAAAAGGCTTGTTAGGTTCAGTTTCTTTCTTCTAACTCCATTTACTTTCTATAGTGCCAGTTAAGGCATTAGGTCAAGAGATCCATATCAGATTTAAAGCAATCACACTGAAGATGCAAGGAAAGCACAGGGATTTTTCTATACTATCCACATCTGAATTACAAGGAGACCTGCTTAAAATCACAAGTTCTCTATTTGCATATTGTTCACTTCTCAGAGGGTGTCTATGTTAAGATATGAAATTTACCAAGCATGATGCCTTTTTCCAGTGACTGGAACTTGTTAAAAACATGTCCAAAATAAGCAAAGCACAATTGTACTATCCTTCTTTGAAATAGTATCCTGGCTATATTCACACAAAACAGATTTTTTCATACTTCTAGCAGATTATAAGGAGCTCTGGTAGCATAGTTGTTACAAATCGGACTGTGAACTACAATGTCAGTAGTTCAAAACTACCAGCTGGTCCATGGGAGAAAGATGGGGCTTTCTGTCCACGTAAAGATTTACAGCCTCAGAAACTCTGTACAGGGTTGATATGAGTCGGAACCGACTCCATGGCCCATAACCACCACCAGCAGCAGGTTATTGCATATTAATTATTTTTTACCTACACCATAATTCAAAATTAACCTTATTTATTGACCAATTTTTGTATGCTTATTGTTGCTATTAGGTGCCATTGAGTCCATTCTGACTCATAATGACCCTATGTACAACAAAATGAAACACTGCCTGTTCCTGTATTGTTTTCACAATTATTGCTAAGTTTGAGTCCAACATTGCAGCAACTGTGTCAATGCATCTCAATTCCCCTGTTTTGTTGAACTGCCAGCTTACCAAACATATTCCCTTCTTATGTATAATAGGAAAATATCATGACTTGATTCAGGTATACTTCAGTTCTCAAGGTGACATTTCTGCTTTTTAACTACTCTACAGAGGACTTTCCACCATTAATCTGTTAATTTCCTAAGATTGACAAATATAGCATGAGTATTTCAAATACCAGCAGGGTTACCCATAGTGGAGAGGTATCAGCTGAGCTTCCAGATAAACAGACTAGGAAGAAGGAGAGAGACTGCTTCTGAATATTAAGTCACTGAAAGTCTTGTGAATAACAGTGGAACATTGTCAACACCAGAATATGGAATATTGAAATATGATGGAAAACACCAGAATATTGTCAGATATAAGACTGGAAGATGAGCCTCTCAGCCTGGAAGGCACTCAAAATATGACTGAGAAAGTTTTGCCTCCCAAAAGTAGAACTAAACTCAAAGTAGAACTGATGCAAATGGAATAAAACCTTCAGAGCCTTCATTTGCTGATGGGGCACAACTCAAAGGGAATCAGCAGTAACCATCCATTTTTCAATATTCAGAATATGGAATATATGAAGTATGAATCTAGGAAAATTGTAAAGTATCAAAAATGAAATGTAAAGCATAAGCATCAGTATTCTAGTCATTAGTTAGCTGAAATGGACTGGTATTGGCCATTTTGAATATGATAGTCACATGGTTTGCTATGCCTAGAATGATAAATTAAAGAGAAATGGTGTCACATTCATCATCAAAAAGAACATATCAAGATCTGTCTTGAAGTGCTATGCTGTCTGGGATATTATATCTGCAAATCAATAAGGAAGACTAGTTAATATCACTATTATTCAAATTTACACACCAACTACTAAAACCAGTGATGATGAAATTGAAGAATTCTACCTATTTATACAATTTGAAATTGATCAAACATGCAATCAAGCTGTGTTGATAATTACTGGTGATTAGAATGCAAAGGTTGGAAACAAAGACAAAGGATAAGTAATTGAAAAATATGGCCTTAGTGATATAAATGATGCTGAAGATTGCATGATAGAGTTTTGTAAGATAAATGTCTTCATTGCACAAACCTTTTATAAACAACATAAAAGATGACTTTATACATGGATCTTAGCAAATGGAATACACAGAAATCAATTTACTACATCTGTGGAAAGAGACAGTGGAAAAGCTCCATATAATTACCCAAACAAGGCTAGGGGCAGACTGTGGAACAAATCACCAATTGCTTATATGCAAAATCAGACTGATAATGAAGAACATTGAAACAAGTCCATGAGAGCCAAAATATAATATTGAACATTTCCCACCTGTATTTAGAGATCATCTGAAGAACAGATTTGAAGCATTAGACACTAAAGACCAAAGACCAGAAGAGTTGTGGGATAACATCAAGAACATCATATAAGAAGAAAGAAAAAGATCATTAAGAAGAAAAGACTCTAAAACTTGCTCTCCAGCATAGAGAAGATAAAGCAAATAGAAAATGAAGAGATAAAAGAACTGGATATATAATTTCAAATATCAGCTTGAGAAGACTAAATAAAATATTATAATGAAATATGTAAAGACCTGGAGTTAGAAAACCAAAAGGGAAGAATACACTCAGCATTTCTCACGCTAAGGGAACTGAAGACAAACTTCATGCCTCAATTGAAATACTGAAGGATTCTGTGGGCAGAATACTGAATGATGCAGAAAGCATCAAAGAAAAAGAGAAGGAGCAAACAGAGTTGTTGTACTAAAAATAAATGGCAACTGCTTAAACATTTAAAGAGGTAGGATACAATCAAGAACCAGACACTGAAAGAATAAATCCAAGGTGCACAGAAGGAATTGGCAAAGAACAAGGCTCAGGGAATTGATGGAATACAAATTGGAATCTTTCAACAAACTGAGTGAGCACTGGAGACACTCACTCATCTATGCCAATAAATTTGTAAGACAGCTACCTGGCCAAATAACTGGAAGAGATCCATCTTTATTCCCACTCCAAAGAGAGTTGAGCCAACTGAATGTGGAAATCATAGGCAATATCATTAATATCACATGCAAGTAAAATTTTGCTAATGTTAATACAAAAATGGCTACAACAATAAATTAACATAATTTCCAGAGGTTCAAGCTGCATTCAGAAGATGACATGGAATGAGGGCTATCATTGCTGACTTCAGATGGATCTTTGTTGAAAGCAGGGAATACCATAAAGATATTTACCTGTGCTTTATTGACTATGCAAAGGTTTTCAATTGCATGGTTCATAACAAGCTATAGACAACATTGAGTAGAATTAGTGTTCCAGAAAATTTAACAGCGCTCATGAGAACCTGTGCATAACCCAAGAGGCAGAGATTCAAACAGAACAAGGTAACACCAAATGGTTTAAAATAAAGAAAGGTGTATACCAGAGTTGTATTCTTTCACCATATTCATTCAGTCTACATACTGAGAAAATAATCTAAGAAGCTGGATTACATCAAGAAAATTTGGCATTAGGATTGGAGGAAGACTCATTAACAATCTGCAATATGCAGATGATAGAACCTTGCTTGCTGAAAGTGAAGAGGTCTTAAAATACTTACTGATGAAGATCAAAGACCATAACCTTCAGTATGGGTAGCACCTCAATGTAAAGAAAACAAAAATCCTTAACACGGGACCAATAAACGACAGCCCTTAAATGGAAAAATATTGATATTGTCAAAGACATCATTTTGCTAGTATCAACCATCAACATTCATGGAAACATTGTTGTTGTTGTCAGGTGCCATCGAGTTGGAACCGACTCATAGCCACCCCATGCACAGCAGAACAAAACAATGCCCGATCCTGGGCCAACCTCACTACTGCTGCCACACTTGAGTCCATCAATGATCCCACCTGGCCAATCCATCTCGTTAGGGGTCTTCCTCTTTTTCTCTGACCCTCTACCTTACCCAGCATGACATCCTTCTCCAGCGACTGTTCAATATGTCCAAAGTATGAGAGACGAAGCTTAGCCATCCTGGCCTCCAAGGAGCACTCTGGCTGCACTTTTTCCAAAACAGATCTATTGGTTCTTTTGGCAGTCCACGGCACTTTCAGTATTCTCCTCCAGCACCACAACTCAAAGGCATCAATTCTTCTACGATCTTCCTTATTCACTGTCCAGCTTTCGCATCCATATGAGGCTATTGAAAACACCATGGCCTGGGTCAGGCGCACCTTAGTCCTCAAGCTGACATCTCTGCTCTTCAATACTTTAAAAAGTTCCTGTGCAGCAGGTTTTCCCAATGCAGTGTTAGTCAAGAAATTAAACTATGTATTGTTAGGCAAATCTGTTGTACAAGACCTCTTTAAAGTGTTGTAGAGCAAAGACGTCAGTTTGAGGACTAAGGTGTGCCTGACCCAAGTCATGGTATTTTTAGTAACATTATATGCGTGTGATAGTTGGACAGTGAATATGGAAGATCGTAGAAGAATTGATGATTTTGAGTTATGGTGTTGGAGGAGAATATTAAAAATACCACAGACTACCAAAGAACAAACCAATCTGTGTTGGAAGAATAGTCAGAGTGCTCCTTGGAAGCCCATGGCCAGACTGTCTTTCATACTTCAGACACATTATCAGGGAGAAATCTGTACCTGGAGAAGGATATCATGTTTGGTAAAGAGGTGGATCAGAGAAAAAGAGGAAGACCCCTGCAAGATGTATTGGCACAGTGGCAGAGCAATATACTCAAACATAGCAATGATTATGAGGTTGATGCATGACCGGCAAGGGTAGTGTTTTGTTCTGTTGTGGATAGTGTTACTATGAGCCCATACTGACTCAATGGCACTTAACAACAACAAAATAGGTATTTTGCAGTAGGTGTTCCCAAAGTAATATATTGTTTGGTTTATATATGACTGCTGTTTCTATCATGCTGATTGTGGATTTCAGTAAAATGAATTCCTTGACATTTTCAACATTTTTGGCATTTATCATTAGTACACTATTGAAGATTTTTGTTTACTTTATAGTAAAATGACACCCTTATGTGCATATATTTGTATGCATTTCAGGTACTTACACTTGAAAATAAGATCTTATGCATACTAATTTAGATTTTTTTTTTAATATATAGTGTACAATTTGTTTCATATTTCTGCTCAAAAAAAGATAGTTTTGATTCTGTTTCCCTCTCATAACAAGAGGAACTTAATAAGGACAATACTTACCTGGACCATAATAGATATATTCACTTAGAAATGAACATTGGCCAAAAGTCATTAGAAATGGATAGCTGTTTAGTGGTGTGTGTGAAATGATATGATGGTTGCAGTCTAGTTCCTACTTAACAGGTGTCTACCTCATAAAATCTACCATCATAATCAGCACCTATTGGCAACTTTCTCCTCAGTGTAAGAAAAGAAGCCAAGATTTAAGCCTGTTTTCCCTTCTCAGTCTGTCAGAGCTGTGTGAGAGCTTCTCTTCATTCTTTGATAATCACTCTGTTTTCATTCTAACTATAAATTGCTGAAATTAATTTAGTATCTCTCTAAGAAATCATCTATATGGACAGATGCTGACTCCTTAAACAGACTTTAAATTTATCTTCAAGATTAATATTGTTAGAAAAAAAATGCACAGAGTAATTATAAAAGGGATTCACAATGAGAATATTTGAAGGGATACAGTTTCAAATCCTCAGTTTAAAAAGCACAGACATATGCCCCCACCACAGGGACCTCTCCTACTGCTTGAACACTAGAGGAAAATTCATTACTTAAGATCATTAAATGAACATACTGAAACTTTATCATGATTTACAGGGTAAGGTCCATAGCTTTATTCAGTGTTTCTTGTTTGACATTGAATACTAATTAACGGAAGGAAAATGTGTTTTTTTTTCATGCTTGCTAACATGTCATCTCCCATATTTTATCTTTTAAGCATGAAAGCTAGTGACAATGAATAAGAAATATTCAAACTAATTCAGTTGCAACAGAATGAGTCAAAATCTTCACTCAGTCTTATCTAGTGTCACAATTCATCTTTACACAAAGCTGTATTTATAGATAAAAACCACACTTTATGAACATTTCTTTGTGCAACACTTAAACTTGATTACTATCATTTTGGAAAAAAAAAAAGTTTACTTTGGTGACAATAGGAAACAATTAGCTCCATTTAAATGACGTTGTGTGATGTTGTAATGGTAGTTTATTTTTATTTTTTATTATTATTATCTTTTGAGAAGTGACAGAGAAATGAACTTGAGTGCATTCTAATGATTATTGCATTACATTTTCACTGGCTTTTCAAATTATAAGATAAAAAAAAGAAAAATTGACTTCATAACACAAGAAAATACATTTGCAATACATTTATGCTCATTCCAAGAAAATAAAAATTAAAGGATAACTTGTGAACATTGATATTAGTAAGTGATATGATTTTAAATGTATAGGTAGGAAAGACAAAAATATAAACATAAGAGAACATTCTGAATAGAATTTGAACTATAAATTATTCATTTTTCCCCTAGAAAGTTCTTAATTTACATAATGAAATTTATTTAATAGAAATTTTCAATATATATGATATTCAAACTACTCAATAAAACCAAATGTAATGTATTTTTAATATGAAAGGTAAAAGTGTATACATGCATGCTGATTGAATTATTTCTATAAAATGTAGAAACAGCATTTCTTGCCACAGCCTTTCATTCATTTTACATTTAACTTGTTTTCTTCCTTTATCTGTGCCTACAAATATTACTTTTAAGGATATGGCACTGAGTTTAAATAATGATTGAATTAAAATAAATCTGAAATAATGTTATACATATTGGCTTAAAATGTTGATGTTACTGTTATGCCAAAAAGTGATAGAATATATAATTTACATAATTTGAGAAAAAATAATTTCAAAATGCCTCATTTGCAAATGAGAAGAAAATTTATCCAAGGTTATGAAACTAGTTAAAAGCAAAGTAAAAATGTGTGTTCCCGTTTGTGATCCCTATTGTAAAGCAAAAGAGAACACCTTCCAAGCAACATTACTTCTAGTAATTTATTTGATTAATTAATGATAAATGATATTAACAAATTTATTCTTGTGCATTGAATAATTTGTTAAGTGTCTGACTGTATATTTTCCATCTTTTCTAAACACAAATATCTCTCATACCTAAATTACAGGTAACTGACCTGGATGTTTAGAAAAATTTTAAAATATATATATTTATTTCAATTTTATATTCTAATCTTGATGTACATATTTTAAAAAATCACCAATATAAACTTTCTTAACTGAGATACAAATTAATTGAATACTTGAAGACTGGGAGATTTTGACTTCCATCTGTTTGAAAATCTGCACTGAGCAGCACTCCTGATTTTTAACAGGAACATAGTACATGCTTACTGATTTTATAGTGATTAAAATAGATATAAAGGCACAAGAATTCTTCGAAAAGACATATCTAAGATTTCATGTGGAAACAAACAATCATATAAACAAATCTTAATCACTATAAAATGGGGACACAGATAGAAGCAAATTTGTTAATTTGATTCTTTATTAAATTAATGATACTGTCTTAAAATATAGTTTTTCTCTTAAAAAAATAGGAGTAAAAATCTTTCACATGCCCCACTATTTCTTGATTGATACAAATTATCTTTTCAGTTTATAGATGTTTTTCCACTGGATATATTATTGTTGTGAAATATTATTAACTCATTTTAGGAAGCATTTCTTAACATGTAGAATACCCATGGGCCTACTAGTTAATACACAATGGACCTTTAAAATAAACAATATTTTTATCTTAATTATTACAATTGTTTCAACTCCAGTTTACTCTAACTCTAAAACTGGCACTTATTGTCTTGCTTCATATACCAAAGAACACAACATTAAAAATCTTTGATGTGAGTACTGAAAGAGACTTATAATATGAACAAACACAAAAAGAAAAGCTTTAACTTGAAGAAATTATCCATCTAAAGCACTATAAAAATTTCCCAAAATTAATAAGCCCACATATAAAAAAAATCATTTTTATAAAGTAGGATTTTTTATTCTCTTTGAATATTGTTCAATTACCATCCATAGTTTCATCTGAATGCCATTGTTGATTTCTGAAACTTTCCAAAGGTGGGAAAAATTTCAAGGTAGTTTAAAGGCAGCTCAATAAAGTGGCATGTTATGAAACACTTCAGTTTAACTTTTTCAGACTTGTTTTGTTCTCTACCCAAACACACCTCAAATTCTGCACCATTCATTGTTATCTTTGCAGTATATCCTATGACTCCTCAAACATTACCACCACCTGTCAACCCTGGCATGAAATAGCTAGCAATGTTTTTGTTGATTTTAAGGAATTAGAAACATCAAGCATGTTATTTATTCTGGGTTTAACTTCAGTGATGCACTCTGTTAGCAGTAGCACTAGATTACATTCTGAATAATCTTTTCAAGACTGACTGCTGAAGTATTACATTGTCCTCTGGATTAAAGTTGTCTATATTCTTTACCAGAAAGATTTCAGGCTGCTAAACTCAGTCAATAAGAAATATAGCTTTCCCACAATTAAAATTTCCCAAATTAAATATATAATTTTAAGTATCTTATTTTAGAAATTTGATTGCAAAATTCTAGTCTAGTTTCTATCTCTTTTCTACTAAAAAAAAAAAAAGTGTTTCTTATGAGCTTGTTTTCACCCTCAATAAAGAGCAGGAGCAGGAGGAAATAGGAGAATATATAAAATCGTTAGAGTAGAATTTTGCAAAATATATCTAGAAAGATGAAGTTTAAAATCTGGAATATCAAAAAGTAAAATGAACTTCTGTAGTGGGAAATGTCACATGGATACAACCAGTGGCGAGGAGA
This sequence comes from Chrysochloris asiatica, assembly GCF_000296735.1. Taxonomy (NCBI): domain Eukaryota; kingdom Metazoa; phylum Chordata; class Mammalia; order Afrosoricida; family Chrysochloridae; genus Chrysochloris; species Chrysochloris asiatica. The sequence goes on from NW_006408711.1 coordinate 1,203,243, forward strand.
GAGTACAAATCAATAAAAGTCTGAGTCAATGAGGATTTCTCCTAGAGGATATCTTATTATTGTTATTCACTCTTTATTCAATTCTTTTTTTTCTATGTAGAAATAAGTCTTCCTCCACAACAAGGGTCCAATATTAGCCAAGATTAGCCTTTATTAAACCATTTATAGATATAGAAAAGATTAAGGTCTCTTTTTTCTCATAGGAAAATTAGCATTTAAAATAATGATTCATATACATTTTTGTTCAAATATCACTTTGAAAATTAAATGAAAGCTTTTGAACCTTTCTAAACACACACACAAACAAACATACATAAACATAGAATTTTGTTAGTTTGAAATCTATATTAAGTTAAGAATTCAGAGATTAGGACATTAAAAAAATATATGCATTATTTCATAAGATGCTTGAGTCCACCAGCTGCACAATAGACTAAAATATTGTATGTTCCTGTGTCATCCTCACAATCATTAATAAACTTGAACCCACGGCTGCTTCTGTGCCAATACATTTCATTGGACTTATGTCACGTGTACCATAGTCCTAAAACTGACATCTTTGCTTTTCAACAGTTTAAAAATAATGTGAAGCATATTTGCCTAACACAATATGTCATTGATTTTTTTGACTGCTTCTTCGATGAGACTATCTCATCTGAGTTTGAAATCATCTTAAGAACAAATTTGATGCATAATACATAATAAAATGTGACCAGAAGAGTTGTCAGATGACATGAAGAAAGTAAAAGGCCATTGAAAAATACAAGGAATAAGGAAAAGACCAAAATGGACGTTAGAAGTAACACTGAAACTTAATCTCCAGAAAAAGGAAAGAAACTGAAAAAATGATGAAGTAAAAGAGATGAACAGTAAATTCAAAACTCAGAAGACAACATGAAGTGTTAGAATGCAATGTGCAAAGACCTGGAATTAGAAAACCAAAAATAAAAAAAAACACATTTAGCATTTATCAAGCTGAAAGAACTGAAAGAAAAAATCAAGCATTCATTTTCAATATTGAAGAATTTTATGTGCAACGTATTGAAAGATGCAGAAAGAATCAAAAGAAGATGGAAGGGATACACAGAGTCACTGTATCAAAAAGAAATGGCCAAAGTTCAACCATAATGAGAAATAACATGTGATCAAGAGCTAATGGTAATGAAGGAAGACCTCCAAGGTGCACTAAATGCATTAGTGAAGAATACATTTCCAGAATTAATGGAATATAAATTTAAATGTTTAGATAAAAATTATGCAGTACTGGGACAATCATTCATCTACAGATAGAAATTTGGAAGATAGCTACCTGGAAAACTGATTGGAAGAGAATCATATTTGTACCCATTCCAAAAAGAGGTGACCAAAGAGAATGCAGCAATCATCGGACATTATCATTAATTTCACATGAAAGTAAAATTTTGCTAGATAGTTTTAAAAAATGGTTGCAACAGAGAACAGCTGGAGCTTCAAGCTGGATTCAGAAGAAAACGTGGAACTAGGGATGTCATTGTTGATGTCAAATGGATCTTGGCTGGACGCAAAGAATGCCAGAAAGATTTTTACCTGGGCTTTATTGACTATACAAAGGCTTTTGATTGTGTGAATCATGAAAACCTATGGACATTTTTTTTTTTTTTGGTGAGAATTGGTATTTTAGAGCACCTAATTGTGTTCACGAGGAATCTATACATATACTAAAAAGCACAGGTTTTAACAGAAAGGACAGTGAATGCTTTAAAATTAAGGATGTTAATCACCAGGATTGTATTCTTTTATCGTAATTATTCAATCTGTATGCTGAACACCTAATCCAGTGAAATTGGATTTTATGAAGGAAAAGGAGGCACCTCGATTGGAGGAAGACTTAATAACTTTTGATATGCAGATGATACAACTTAGTTGAATGAAAATGAAGAAGACATAAAATACTTTCTGATAAAGAGCAAAGACCAGTCTTCTGTATGGGTTTAACCACTGTGAAATAAAACAAAAATCTTCACCACTGGAGCAAAAAATAACATCAGGATAAATGGGGAAAAGGTTGAAGTTGTCAATACTTCCTTTTGCATGGATCCATTATCAACATGCATGGAAGCAGCAGTCAAGAAATCAAATGACGTATTGCATTAGGTAAATCTGCTGCACAAGACCTCTTTAAAGTGTTCAAGGGCAAAGATGCCAGTTTGAGGACAAAAGTGAACCTGACCCAAGCTATAGTAATTTCAAAAGCTTCATATGCATATGAAAGTTGCACAGTGAATAAGGAAGACTTTAAAAAATTGTGTCGCTTGAGTTATGGTGTTGAAGAAGAATGTTAAAAGCACCATTTATTGCAAGGGAAAAAAAAAATAAAACTGTATTGGCAGAAATACAGCCAGAATGCTCCTTAGAAACTAGGAGCGTGAGATTTCAGCTCTTACTTTGGACATATCATCAGGAAAGACAAGTCTCTGGAGGACACCATACTACGTAAGGTGAAGGTTCACTAAAAAAGAAGAAGACCCCCAATGAAATGGACTGGCACAGTGGCATCCACAATGGTCTAAAAGCTTAACAAAAATTGTGATGCTGGTTCAGGCCTGGGAAGATTTTCTTTCTACTTTGCATAGGATCACTATGAGTCAGATCTTACTCAATGGGACCTAACAAAACAAAAAACAGTGTTCATTAGTGTTGATGGTGGATCCAAACAAAATGAAGGCTTTGACAACTTCAATCTTTTTTCTATTAAACATGATGCTATTTATTCATCCTGTGGTGAGCATTTTTGTTTTCTCTATATTGATATGTAACCCTTAGTGAAGGCTTTGTTCTTTGATCTTCATCAATACCTCAAGTCCTCTTCACTTACACCAAACAAGGTTGTATCATCTGCATATTGCAAGTTGTTAATGAATCTATCTCCAATCCTGATGCCACATTCTTCTTCATATAATAGAAATTCTTCAATTATGGGCAAGTGTACAGATTGAATAAATATGGTGAAATAATACAACTTTGACACACAAATTTCCTAATTTTAAACTGTTCAGTATCCTGTTTTCATGTTCAGGTGACACCATCTTGGTCTATGTACAGGTGCCTCATGAACACATTTAAGTGTTCCGGAATACTCATTCTTCACAGTGTTGTCCATAGCTTGTCATGATCCAAATAGTCCAAGGTCAATAAAGTACAAGTCAAGGGCTTTCTGGTAGTCTCTGTTATCAGCCAAGATTTGTCTGATGTTGGCAATGATATCCCTTGTTCCATGTCCTCCACTGAATTTGACTTGAAACTCTTGAAGTTTTCAGTCGGTGTACAAGTATATCTGTTTTTAAATTATCTTTAGCAAAATTTTATTTGTATGAGATATAAATGATATTTTCCAATAATTTCTGTATTCTGTTGGGTGACCTGTCTTTTTAATAGGCACAAATAAAGATCTCTTCAAGTCAGTTGGCCAGATAGCTGTCTTCCAAATTTCTTGGCGTAGATGACTTGGTTGTGATTCATAGTGACCCTAAGCACAATAGAAATAAAAAAAACATATTCTGGTCTTGCATATCCTCACAATCAATTTTAGATGTGAGCCTATTGTTGCAGGCACTGTATCAATTCATCTCAGTGAGGGTATTCCTCTTTTTTGATGACTCTCTACTCACCAAAAATAACAGCATGCTTCCCAGACTGGTCTTCATATCATGCCCAAAGTAGGTGAGATAAACTGATATCTTTGTTCGTTAGCAGATTTTCCCAATGCAATACATCCTTGATTTCTTGATTTTTGCTTCTATGAGTATTGATTGCAGATACAAGTAAAAGTAGATCCTTAACAACTTTAATGTTTTCTCTACTTAGCATGACATTGCTTATTGATCCAATTCTGTGAATATTTGTTTACTTTTATTGATTTATAAAATTTGCTCAAGGCTATATGCTTTGATTTTCAAGTCCTCTTCACTTTCAGCAAGCAAGGTTGTATCATCTGCATATTTCAGGTTGCAAATGAGCTTTCCTAAAATCCTAATGCCAGGTTCTTATTTATATAATCCAGCTTCTCAGATTATTTTTTTGGCAAATAGATTGCCTAAGCACAATGAAAGGATACAACCCTGGTATACATATTTCTTGATTATAAGCAATGCAGCATTTCAGTTTCTGTTTGGACAACTGATTCTTTGTCTATGTACAAGTTCCTCATGAGCATAATTAAGTGTTATGGAATACCCATGTAATCCAAAGTTTGCTTAAGATGATTCACAATTGGTTGTAACTGTACATTAGACAGATAAATTCCAGAGATTCAAGCCAGATTCAGAAGAGGATGTAAAAAGAGAAATGTTATTGATGACTTCAGATGGATCTTGGCTGAAAGCAGAGAATACCAGAAAGATATTTACCTGTGCTTTATTGACTATGAAAATGCTCTCAATGTGTGGATCATAACAAGCTACATTTCATAGAATGAATATTCCAGACCACTTTATTGTGCTCACAAGGACCTTGAACATAGACCAAGGGTCAGTTGTTCAGACATAACTAGGGGACACTGAATGGCTTAAATTAGGAAAGATGCATGTCAGGACTGCATTCTTTCACCAAATTTATTCAATATGTGTGCTAAACACATAATCTAAGAAGCTGGATTATATGAAGAAAAATGTGGCAACTGGATTCGAGAAAGACATTAACAATCTGTGATATGCAGATGATACAATCTTGATTGCTGAGAGTGAAGAGGACTTAAAATACTTATTGATGAAGGTCAAAGACCACAGCCTTTAGTATGAGTTTCACCTCAACATAAAGAAAAGAAATATCTTCACCACAGGTCCAATAAACAACATTCATATAAAAAGAGAAAAGATTGAAGTTATCAAAAACTTCAGCTTTCTTGGATCAACCATCAACACCCATGGAAGCAGCAGTCAAGAAATCAAATGAAATATTGCCTTAAGCAAATCTGATGCACAAGACTTTTTTAAAGTATTGAAGAGCAAAGATGTCAGTTTGAAGACTAACATGAACCTGACCCAAGCCATGGTATTTTCAATAACCACATGTGCATGTGAAAGTTGAATAGTGAATATGAAAGATCATGGAAGAATTGATGCATATGAGTTATGGTGTTGGAGGAGAATATTGAAAGTACCATGAACTGCCAAAAGAACAAACAAATCTGTGTTGGAAATACAGCTATAATATTCTTTGGAAGGCATGACAGACAGACTTAGTCTCTCATACTTTGGATATACTGTCAGGAGGGACCAGTCCCTGGAAATGGATGTCATGTGTGCTAATCTTCTTGGATCAACTATCAACACTCATGGAAGCAGCAGTCAAGATATCAAACGATGAATTGCATTAGGCAAATCAGTTGCACAAGACCTTTTTAAAGTGTTGAAGAACAAAGATGTTAGCTTGAGGACTGAGGTGAACCTGACCCAAGCCATGGTGTTTTCAATAACCTCATATGCATGCGAAAGCTGGGCAGTGGATAAGGAAGACCGTAGAAGAATTGATACCTTTGAGTTTTGTTGTTGGAGAAAAATATTGAAAATGCCACAGGCTGCCAAAAGAACCAATAGATTCGTTTGGGAAGAAGTGCAGGCAGAGTGCGGCTTAGAGGCAAGATGGCCAAACTTCACCTCACATACTTTGGACATATTGTCAGGAGGGACCAGTCATTGAAGAAGGATCATGTTTGGTAAGGTGGAGGGTCAGAGAAAAAGAGGAAAACTCCCAATGAGATGGATTGGCCAAGTGGCAGCATGGATGGACTCAAACGTGGCAACTGTAGTGAGATTGGCCCAGGATAGGGCAGCATTTAGTTATGTTGTGCATAAGGTCACTATGGGTTGGTACCAACTCGATGACACCTAACAACAACAACAAAGTGAAGGGATGGAGAAAGAGAGGAAGACCCCCAACTAGATGGATTGCCACAGTGGCAGTAGCAATGAGCTGGAATATAGCAATGATTGTGAAGTTGGTGCTGGGCTAGGCACTGTTTCCTTCTGTTATGCTTAGGGTTTCTATGAGTTGGTACCAACTCTACAACAACAACAGAGCTGCACTGGACTTCTAGGCTTCTGAACTGTGAGCCAATAAAGTTCTGTTGTTAAAACCACACACTTGTGATATCTGTATTTCGGCAGCAATAGAAACCTAAAAGAGTGAAGTTACTTAACTTTTTTTTTTTTTTTTTCTCTGTCAGGATGATAGGGATTATAACAATTACTTATGTGAATCTTGTGATTATTAAATTAGCCTGTATGTCTCTGTGTGTGTATATATAAAAGTCTGTCTATCTTTTGACATATGTATATACAAAACCTGGGCCTGGAGGTATATATATGGTGACACCATGTGTTGTAGCATAAAATTTTTCTCCACAAGTACTTCATGACTTTGATCTTTTAGTATTATATTCTCAGGCCATTTTTCTTAGGTGCCTGTTGGTGAATTTGAACCATCAACATTTTTGTTAGTAGCTGAGCACTTAAATGCTACACTGTACAAGAATAAGGATGGTCAAAATTCTTCTCTCATACTTTGGACATATTGTCAGGAGGGACCAGTCACTGGAGAAAGATATCATATTTGGTAGGGTGGAGGGTCAGAGAAAAAGAGGAAGACCCTCAGTGAGATGTATTGGTCAAGTGGCAGCATCAGTGGGCTCAAGCATGATAACAATTATGAGGTTGGCCCAGGATCAGGCAGTGTTTCGTTCTGTTGTGCATAGGGTTGCTATGAGTCGGTATTGACTCAATGCACCTAACAAGAACAAGAAAAATATGAACATATATTTATATGATAAACTATGAATGATATATAAACCATCCATTTTTTAATATTATGAAGTCACCCACATCTATATAACTATGAATACACAGATGACAATGCTTTGTTATTCTTGGTAAGTGATGTGATGTCCATTCCAATTCATAAAGACCCTATATAGGGTTTCCATGGAGTGGCTGGTGGGCTTGAACTTCCAACCATGGAGGTTAGTAGATAAACTCATATCCTACAGCAAGACACCAGGACTCCATTAAAATGCTTGTTGTTGTCGTGATTGTTAACTACCAGTTCACTATCAGTTCTGGCTCAGAGAGACCCTGGAAGGAGTTTCCAAGGAGTAGCTGGTGGGTTTGAACAGTTGACCTACTTGTGTAATTTAAAATGTTCTCTGAACATACATGAGCATAAGTATTAAAAAGGAAATATTTATTGTTTTAATTGATTTTTCCATTAAAGAATTTTAGAAACTTGGTTGTTATATACAAAAATTAACTGTATTATCTTATTTGTAATATAGTCTGTGAATTTTCTGTACTATTTTGCTTACGTTTTCTAAATTAACACAAAAGGAAAGGAAGAACATTTTTATGTTACCACAGGGAAGAATGAATTCTTCATCCTAATTGAAAACCCACTGGAAATATGTGGACTCAATAATACTAAATGTATATCTAGTGACTTCATCTTCACTTAGCATCATTCACTGTATATCATATCTTGAGGACATGTTCCTTTTCTCCTGTCACTTCTTGATAATGTGTGTCAGGCTTCCATACTCATATGATTGGTATAAAATTACTTACAGTTGTATGGATATTAACTGATTAATGACTCTTTTCTATAAGGGTTTTTCTTTACAGAACCAATTTGTTGCCATTTTTATCAAGATGGTATTGGCAGATGTGTGCCACTGAGTGCATTCCATGCGTCCCTGCATAGAGCTTCTGATACTGTAAATCTTTTGGGGAGCAGAAAGTCTCATCTTTTTCCCACAGAGTACCTGGTAAATTCAAACTGGTATCCTTGAGGTTAGCAGTCAAGCTTGTAATCCACTACACTACGAGGACTCCTCAGTTAAAATACGTTTTCACAAACTAAATATACAAAATTAATTTCAGCTTCTTATCTATTTCTCTGTACCTGTGCTTTAGAAAAAGAATATCAGACAATATTCTAGATAAGATTTTGTCAAAAATTGTTACACCAGGTGCAATTTATCTTTTAACCTTAAGTCTTTCCATATCTTCAATTTCCTTCATTCTTCCACTGGTGAAGTATGACAGATAAAATAGCATGTCTGTTAAACAACAAAATGTTTACACTCACTAAGACTTGCCACCCCATTTCTACATTTGTTATGAATCTCAGTAAAATACAAAATAATTAGAAAGGGAAAGTCATGCACATTGTCAGTTTAGGAAAACAAACCATTTAAATTTATTCTACAATTATTTTCTTTCTGATACTACATTTATTCTTTCCAAAAGCTGCTATAATCCCCAGGCACTGTATCACTTTATTATGCAAAACTGTTTTCAAGTCCAATATGTGATCATCTCAAATATGATCATTCACCACAGCTTGCCACCCTCGACCTCCCTTATACACAGTCTATTTCAGATGTCATGTCATGTCAATAGCATCAATCACCATTCGCACCATCGATCATGCAGCAATGAAGCAGTTGGCTGACATCTGCCAAAATACCCTTCTGTGCAACAGTAATGCACTTGAATTTTGATGCAGGAGGATACTGGTTTGCAGACTGGCAATCAATCATAACATTCTTTCAAGTAGGATTCCTTGGATATTTTAACAAATATTTTTTCCCATATTTGTAAAGGGTGTTTACAAACAATTATAATACAGCCCTATATTGTGGACTAATATTAAATAATTAAATTTTAATTTATTATGTATCCAACAGTCAATGTCAAAGCAATTAATTATTTCAAATTATATATTACTTGTTAAAATATGTACATATTAGAGTATTATATGTTGTTGTTAAATGTTGTTGAGCTACTTACAACTCATAGCAACCCTAGATAGGATTTCCAAGGAGCAGCTGGTGAGTTTGAACCACTGAATTGCAATTAACACACACCTTGCGATCAAGTGCTTATCCTACAGCATCCCACCAGGACTCTGGGTATTATATACTAATACATTGTTGTTCTTAAGTACCATCTAGTTGGATCTGACCTACAGTGACCCTTTATAGGGTTCCCAAGGAGCACACTAGTATGTAGAGGATATATTACCATCATAAATATATCATCAATGGAGTCCTGGTGTGGCACTGTGAGTTAACATCCTAGACTGCATAGTCGGTTTGAACCACAAGATTGACTGTTTAAGCTCACCAGCTGCTCCTTGGAAACCCTATGTAGGATCGATATAGGTCAGAACCAACTAGATGCCACACCAGGACTCGATGCCACACCAGGACTCCATATTAACATGTAGAGGATATATTAATATTAATATTAATGGGGTCCTTGTGTGGCTCTGTGGGTTAATGAACTGAATTTCATATTCAGTTTGAACCACCAAGTCAAGTAGTTCAAGCTCACCAGCCTCTCAAAAACTCTGTAAAGGGTTGCTATGGGTCAGAACTCACTCGACGGCCATTAAAAACAGCAACAACATAAAATCAATACATAAGATAAGCACTGGAAAGCTAAACACGAGGTTGGTGGTTCAAACCAATCAGTACCTACTTAGAAACAATATACAGTTTCACTATAAACAGACTTTATCAACAAAAACAAGCTACACACATTAGTAGCCTTCTTCATAAATATCAGTAGTTTTAGGGCTTTATATCTTATTGCTAAATGTTAGAAAAGATTGGTATTATTTTGACAATGCAAAGCATAATATTCCTGAATATGGTGATACTTGTTGTTGTTGTTAGGTGCCATCGAGATGGTACTGACCCATAGGAACCTTATGCACAGTAGAATGAAACACTGCTCGATCCTGGGTCAACCTCACTATTGTTGTCATGCTTAAGTCCATCGATGCAGCCACTTTGCCAATGTTAGGGGTCTTCCTCTTTTTCTCTGATCCTCCACCTTATCAAACATGATATCCTTCTCCAGCGACTACTCCCTCCTGACAATATATCCAAAGTATGAGAGACAAACTTTGGCCATCTTGGCCTCTAAGGAGCACTCTGGCTGCACTTCTTTCAAAACGGAGCTATTGGTTCTTTTGGCAGCCTATGGCACTTTCAGTATTCTCCTCCAACACCATAACTCAAAGGCATCAATTATTCTACAGTCTTCCTTATTCACTGTCCAGCTTTCGCATTCATATGAGGTTATTGAAAACACCATGTCGTGGGTCAGGCTCAATTTAGTCCTCAAGCTGACATCTTTGCTCTTCAACACTTTAAAAGACCTTGTGCGGCAGCTTTGCCTAATGCAATACATCATTTGATCTCTTGACTGATGCTTCTGTGAGTGTGAAGGACTTGTGCTAGACAGAACTGAGTAAAATGTATCTAGGATACGGTTTGTCCCAAACGTCAGCATGTAGACCATAGATACATGGGTGGAACATGAAAAAAGGGAAAGAGAAAATGAGAACATTTTTCTCTTACGATGTTTTCCAGCCTACTAATTCAGCATTTGTAGGATCCCTGGTGGCACAACGGTTAAGCATTCAGCTGTTAACCAAAAAGTTGGTGATTTGAGCCTACCAACCTCTTGGCAAGAGAGAGGCATGGCAATCTACTCCCACAAACACTGTCTCCTTGGAGACCTTTAAAGCAGTTCTCCTCTGCCCTATGGTGTCACTACTGAAATTGACTGGGAGATTGGGGGGGGGGTTGTTTTTGCTTTAATTTGACATTTTCTGTTTATTCTATGCGTAATGTATTTATCATAAAACTAGTTTAGTGGGCTGCAATCTACATTTTTAAATGAAATAGAATCATGGATTAGAAAATACCAGACAACCTCACATGTAATTTTATGTTGTCTTTTTATATGTACAGAGCTTTGATGTAAAATAAGATTTCTTGAGAATTATGGATTTAAAGAAAATGATGAAGAATTCTGCCTAACTCTTTTTTGTTGTTGTTGTTGTCAGGTGTCATCGAGACGGAACCGACTCATAGAGACCCCATGCACAGCAGAATGAAACAATGTCCGATCCTGGGCCAACCTCACTACAGCTGCCACACTTGAGTCCATCAATGATCCCACTTGGCCGATCCATCTTGTTGGGGGTCTTCCTCTTTTTCTCTGACCCTCCACCTTACCCAGCATGACATCCTTCTCCAGTGACTGTTCCCTCCAGACAATATGGCCAAAGTATGAGAGACGAAGTTTAGCCATCCTGGCCTCCAAGGAGCACTCTGGCTTCACTTCTTCCAAAACAGATCTATTGGTTCTTTTGAAAGTCCATGGCACTTTTAGTATTCTCCTCCAGCACCACAACTCAAAGGCATCAATTCTTCTACGATCTTCCTTATTCACTGCCCAGCTTTTGCATCCATATGAGGTTATTGAAAATACCATGGCCTGGGTCAGGCGCACCTTAGTCCTCAAGGTGACATCTTTGCTCTTCAACACTTTAAAAAGTTCACGTGCAGCAGATTGGCCCAGTGCAATACGTCGTCTGATCTCTTGACAGCTGCTTCCAACGAGTGTTGATAGTTGATCCAAGAAGAATGAAGTCCTTGACAACTTCAATCTTTTCTCCTTTGATAAGAATGTTGTTTATTGATCCAATGGTGAGGATTTTTGTTTTCTTGACATTGAGATGCAATTCATACCGAAGGCTGTGTTCCTTGATCTTCATCAGTAAAGGTTTCAAGTCCTCTTCACTTTCAGCAAGCAAGGTTGTAACATCTGCATATCGCAGGTTGTTAATGAGTCTTCCTCCAATTCTGATGCCATGTTTTTCTTCCTAGAACCCAGCTTCTCATATTATTTGCTTAGCATACAGGTTGAATAAGTATGGTGAAAGAATACAACCTATTTTCCTGTGCCTTCCTTAAACCAGACTTCACCAAACTTAGTCATTTACAAGTTATTTCATGATTTTTGTTCTACTCTGTCTGGGATATACTCAGCTTTTCACTGATACCAGTCATTTGTCTTAACTAGAAAGTTATTGTTGTTGCTATTGTTAAGTGACTTTGAGTTGGTTATGACCTATAGAGACCCTGTATAGGGTTTCTGATGGGTAGGTGAGTTTGAACTGCTGACCTTACAATCCAAACCAACTTTGCAGTCCAGCACATTAACCCACAGTGCCACACCAGGACTCCAATTAGAAGGTTAGCCATAAAAATGCAGAAATAAAAACAATGTGTTATACAATTACATAAATTTCAGTTGCCTAAGTTATGAGCCTGCCTTAAAAAAAAAAAAAAAAAAAAAACAGGGATGAAGTCCAAAGTCAGGGAGGAAGTCCAAAGTACATTGAAGGAATTGGGAAAGAACAAGGCACTAGGAATTGATGGAATAAAAATTGAAATCTTTCAAGAAAGTGAGGCAGCACAAGAAGCACTCACTCATCTCTGCCAAGAAATTTGGAAGACAACTATCTGGCTGACTGATGGGAAGAGATCTAAAGAGAGGTAACCCAATGAAATGTGGAAATCATCAGACAATCTCTGATATTTCCAGCGAGGAAAGTTTTGCTAAAGGTAATACAGAAATGGCTACAATGATATATTGGCAGAGAACTTCCAGAGGTTCAAGCTGGATTCAGAAGAGGCCGTGGAATGAGAGATATCAATGTTGATGTCCGATGGATCTTGGCTGAAAGCAGAGAATACCAGAAGGATGTTTACCTATGCTTTATTAACTATGTGAAGGCTTTCGATTGTGTGGATCATGACAAGCTATGGACAACATTGAGAAGTATGAGTATTCCAGAATAATTAATTGTACTTCTGAGAAATCTGTACCTAGAACAAGAAGCAGTTGTTTGAACAGAGCATGGGAACACTGAATGTTTTAAAATTGGGAAAAGTGTGAGACAATTTTAGTATGCAAAGTGCCACTAGCTAGTACTCTATCTTGTCCTTTCTGGATTTCAACCCCTCAGAAGGGGACTGCCAGTGTAATAAGTACCTTGTCTCCTTGTCAACTCCAATTAGTGAATAGATTTTGAGTGCCTTCTATGTGCCTGTACAATATTGGGTCCTGGATGTAACAGTGGGCAAGGCAGACAAGGTACTTGCTGTGGAACTCACTGGAAACCACGTCTGCTTCTTACCCACATTGCATGCCTATGTGCTCTGGAAAAAGTGGAAGCTGTCCTCCCAGGTCAACCATGGCTTAAAGGAGAACTATTACTGCTTACGACATGCCAGTTATGGCAAGTTCATGTGAGATCTAAAAAGAACTCTAAGTTAGGACTCAAAAAGCAGGGAACTTATCCAAGATGTCAATCCAAAGAGATACTTTGCCTGGTTCCAAAGCTGTTATTGTATCCCTTGATTCTTTAGGAAATGAGATACAGTTATTTATAGTGTTATAATATGTATTGGCATTATATTACATTTTCAAAGAACTCCAATAGCTTTTCTTTCCAATTAAAAAAAAAAAGTCAAATGCCTACAAGGAAGGTCAATTAATATGACTATTGGTCAAACTTATGCACCAAATGCTAAAGCTAGTAAAGATAAGCTTGAAGAATTGTACCAATGTCTTCAATCTAAAATTGATTTTTAACTGAAATCAAGATGAATTGATCATTACTGGTGATTGGAATTTGAAAATTTGGAAACAACAAGGAGGATCTAATTGGACAATATGTGCTTGCTGAGAGAAGTAATGGTGAAGATGCTTGATAGAATTTTTCAAGGCCAATAAAATTTACAATGCAAATACCTATTTTCAACAATAAAAATAGTGACTATACACATGGACCTCACCAGATAAAATACACAGGAATCAAATTGGCAACATCTGTGGGTTGAGATGATAGAGATACTCAATATCATAATCCAAAACAAGGCCAAGGGCTAACAGTGGAATAGATCATCAATTGCTTATGTGAAAATTCAGACTGAAATTGAAGGGAATGAAAACTAGTAATGAGAGCCAGAATAGGACTTGACTATTTCCCACCAGAATTTAGAGACCATATCAAAAACAGTACTCATGCAATAGATACCAATAACCAAAGAGTAGAAGAGTGTGGGATTACATCAGGAACAGTATATATGAAGAAAGCAAAGCATCATTAAAAAGGCTGGAAAGAAATAAAAGACAAAAATGGATGTTAAAAGAGACTCTGAAACTTGCTCTTGATCCTAGGGAAGCTAAAGCAATTGGAAGAAATGGTAAAGTAAAAACTGAACAGAATATTTGAAAGACAGTTTGAGAAAATAAAGAAAAGTATTATACTGAAATATGAAAATATTTAGAGCTCAAAAAACAAAAGAGAAAAACACACTCAACTTTTCTCAAATTGAAAGAACTGAAAAAAAATTCTAAACCTCAGGTTGCAATAGTGAAGATTTCTGGATAAAATCAAGAATGATAATGATGCAGGAAACATCAAAGGAAGATGAAAGGAATACATAGTATCATTGTACCAAATGATGATCAACCATTACAAGAGATACCATATGATTAAAAACTCAAGAACTGATGGTTCTTGAACGAAGAAGCTAAAGCTACACTGAAGGAATCGGTGAAAAACAGGGTTCCAGGAATTCACGGAGTACACACTGAAATGCTTCAACAAACTGATGTAGTGCTGGAGGCGCACACTCATCTATGTCAAGAAATTTGAAAGAGAGTTACCTGGCCAAATGATTGATATTACATACAAGTAAAATGTTTATGACGATAATTAAAAAATGGATGTACCAGTACATACAGAGGGAGCTGCGAGAAATCCAGATGGTATTCAGAAAAGAGCAAGGAACAAGGGATATCATTGCTGTAGTCAGATGGATCATGACTGAATGCAGAGAATACCAGAAATATGTTTGTTTATTTGTGCTTCATGGACTATACAAAGGCATTCAACTGCGGATCATAACAAACTGTGGAAAACATTGGAAAGAGTGGCAATTCCAGAACCCTTCACTGTGTAGGGTTTCCAAGAAGTGAGTGGTGAATTTGAGCTGCTGACCTTGTGGTTCAAACTGACCTTGTGGTTCAAGCTTTATCCCACAATCCCACCCCAGGATTCCATAAGGGGATACTGAATGATTTAAAAAGAGGAAAGGCATGTGCCAAGATTGTATACTTTAACAATACTTATTCAATGTGTATGCTGAGCAAATAATCTGAAAATCTGTATTATGTGAAGAAGAATGTGGTGTTAGGATTTAAGGAAAACTCATTAACAATCTGTGATATGCAGATAAGAAAACGTTGCTTCCTGGAAGTGTAGTGGACTTGAAATACTTATTGATGAAGATCAGAGACTACAGCCTTCAAATGGATTGCACATCAAAGTAAAGAAAAAGAATCCTCACAACTGGATCAATGAATAGTATCATAAACATAACGATAAATTCAGAAAATATTGAGTTCATAAAAAAACTTCATTTTGCTCGGATCCACAATCTGCTGTAAAACATTTCTTCATTGTGTTAAAGAGGAAAGATGTCACTTTGTGGAAAAAGGTGAATCTGATCACAGCCATGGCATTTTCAGTTGCTTCATACAGAATAATGAAAAAGTTGGATAATGAGTAAAGAAGACAGCAGAAGAATCTATGCATTTGAATAATTATTGTGGAGAATAATATTGAAAGTATCATGGACTCACAATAGAACAAACAAATCTCTCTTGGAAGGAGTACAGCCAGAATGCTCCTTAATTGTGATCAGTATTTCATTTTGTTGTTTAAAAACTAAAAGATAAAGTATATACTCATATGTATTTACATTGCAAAACACAAAGTATGCTAATATGTAAATTCAACATATAAAATTAAGTACAGTAAAAACTGAAAGCTGGAATTTGTGAAAGGTGAAACTAGTCAGAGAAGGAAAACTCAAATATTATCCAATAAAATAAGTAATAGAAATGTGTAAGACTGAACATTTCTATTGAAAGAAAACACACTTGCTAGAGCTGGAAAACTAAGGCAGTCTTATTGAGTTCTACTTATCACAAGTTTCACTGTACATACATTATTATTTTTGCTAGTTGTCTTTCATATCAGTTATGACTCACATTGTCCCTAAGCACAACAGAAACACAGCCTGTTCCCATAACATCCTCATGGTGGTGGTGGTTTTGTGTCATCAAGGTAGTTCCAACTCATAGCAATGCTTTATAGGGTTTCCAAGGCTGTAAAGCTTTATGGAAAGAGAAAGCCTTATCTTTTCCCAGCATATACATGTATGGTGGTGATGGTGGTGTGCTGTGAAGGAGGTTCTGACTTATAGTGACCTTGTATAGAGTTTCTGAGGCTGTAAAATCTTTACAGGAGCAGAAAGCTTCATCTTTCCCCCTGGGGGATGGCTGGTAGTTTCACAGTACTGACCCTGAGGTTAGCAGTTCAACTAGTAATCAATAAACTACCAGAGCTCCTTTATATATGTATAGTTCTATATAATATATGGGAGTACTGGTGTGACACTGCAGGTTAATATGCTGGACTGCAATGTCAGTTTGAGCCACAAGGTCAGCGGTTCAAGCTCATTAGTTGGTCCTGGGAAACCCTATATAGGGTATCTATGAGTCTCTGTGATTCTGAAAGCTATGCCACTGGTATTTCAAATACTAGCAGGGTCACCCATGATGGACAGGTTTCAGATGAACTTCCAGATGAAGACAGAAGAGGAAGAAGGAGTGACAAACTACTTCTGAATATTTAGTCACTGAAAACCTTATGAATAGCAGAGAAGAACTGTCATATATAGTGTCGGAAAATGAGCATCTCAGGTTGGAAGACACTCAAAATGAGACTGGGGAAGAGCTGCCTCCTCAAAGTAGAGCTGACTGTGATGATGCAAATGGAGTAAAGCCCATGGGAGAAAAACCTACAAGACCTTCACTTGCTGATGGGATACAGCTCAAAATGAAGAGAAACAGCTGTAAGAATCCACTGAAAATCGGAACATGGAATATACTAAGTATGAATCTGGGAAAATTAGAATTTGTCAAAAATGAAACAGAACGCATAAACATCGATACCTTAGGCATTAGTGAGTGGAAATGGACTGGTATTGGTCATTTTGAATCTGATGACCACATGGTTTATAATGCCAGAAATGAAGAGGAATGGTGTCACATTCATTGTCAAAAAGAACATATACAGATCAGTCATGAGGTAAAATGCTGTCTGTGATAGGATAATATCCATGTGCCTACAGGGAAGCCCTGTTAATACCACGATTATTCAAATTTATCCATCAACCACTAAAGCCAGTGAGGATGGAATAGAAGAATTCTACCAACTTCTTCAATCTGAAATTGATCAAACATACAATCAAGGTACATTGTTCATTACTTGTGATTGGAATGCAAAGGTTGGGAACAAAGAGGAAGGATCACTAGTTGGAAAATATGGCCTTGGTGATAGAAATGATGCTGGACAGCACATGATCTAATTCTGCAAAATCAATGATTTGTTCATTCCAAATGCCTTCTTTAGACAGCATAAGAGACGACTATACACATGGACCTCATTAAATGGAATACATAGAAGTCAAATTGACTATATCTGCAGAAAGAGACTGTGGAAAAGCTCCATATCATCAGTGAAAACAAGGCCAGGAACAGACTGTGGAACAGATGATCAATTGTTGTTGGTGTTGTCAAGTGCCATTGAGTCGGTACTGACCCATAGTGACATTATGCATAGCAGAATGAAACACTTCCCGATCCTGGGTAAAACTCACTACCATCGCCATGCTTGAGTCCATCAATGCTGCCACTTGGCCAATCCATCTCATTGGGGGTCTTCCTCTTTTTCTCTGACCCTCCACCTTACCAAACATGATATCTTTCTCCAGTGAGTGGTCCTTCCTGACAACATGTCCGAAGTATGAGAGACAAAGTTTGGTCATCTTGGCCTCCAAGGAGCATTCCAACTGTACTTCTTCCAAAATAGATATATTGGTTCTTTTGACAGCCTATGGCACCTTCAATACTCTCCTCCAAAACCATAACTCAAAAGCATCAATTCTGCTATAGTCCTCCTTATTCACTGTCCAGACTTCTCATGGAAATTAGGCTATTGAAAATACCATTGCTTGGGTCAGGCGTACCTTACTCCTCAAGCTGAAGCCATCTTTGCTCTTCAACACTTTAAAAAGGTCTAGTGCAGCAGATTTGCCTAATGCAATATGTCATTTGATTTCTTGACTGCTGTTTCTGTGAGTGTTGATAGTTGATCCAAGAAGAATGAAGTCCTTGACAACTTCAATCTTTTCGCCATTGATATGAATGTTGTTTATTGGTCCAGGGGTGAGGATTTTTGTTTTCTTTACATTGAGATGTAATCCATACTGAAGGCTGCGCTCTTTGATCTTCATCAGTAAATGTTTTAAGTCCTCTTTACTTTCAGCAATCAAAGTTGTATCATCTGCATATCACAGGTTGGTAATGAGTCTTCCTCCAATCCTGATGCCACATTTTTCTTCATATAACCCAGCTTCTTGGATTATTTGCTCAGCATACAGGTTGAATAAGTATGGTGAAAGAATACAACCTTGTCACACACCTTATTTAATTTTAAAACATTCAGTGTTCCCATGTTCTGCTTAACAATTTGTGTTATCAGGGACTACTAACATAAACTAATACTTCTATAGTGCCAAGAAGCATTGGCTTAAATTACTTGCATAAATCTATAGCAATATCCTCTTTAATGATAACTTCGCTGTTGTCCTTCTTACCAAATTCATCTCTTCTAATCTAAACTATTTGGCAAACTGTCAAGTACTGATCTTTCTAACAATACACAATTGATTGCTACTGTTAGGTTTAACATTTGTAATTGAACTTAGTTATTCATGGGTTAAAATTTACAGTCCTTGGTATGAACTGCAAGCATATTTATAATATGTCCAACCTACCCTCCCCAGTTTAAACACTGAGCCTCTTAACTAAGCTAATTTCACATACTTTTATATTTTCTCCCTCAAAGTCATTCTGCTGAGTTTTCTCTTTATTTGGGTGTAAGTATATCTAGACTGATAGAGATTAGCAAAAAGAGGAAGACCCTCAATGAGATGAATTGACACAGTGGTCACAGCAATGGGTTCAAATATAGTGACACAGAACCTAACAATGTTTCTTCTTTTTTATGTGTATTTCGGAAAGGAGTTCTCCTCCTACAGTGCCTGAGCATTCACTTGCTTACTCAAAAAAGTCTGTGTGTGTTTTAAACACACCAGATGCTATGAAGGAGTTTCCTGGGGTGCCCAAGTTTAAAACTGTAAATCTATCTCCAGTCATAAAGATACTAGGAAACTATTAATTTTATCTTGTAAACAATGTGATGGGTTGTATCCACTCAACTCTATAAAGGGCACATTTTGTTTTGTTCTGATTTGCAATCTCTTTAATGGATTGTGTGATGCATCACATTCTAGGCTAGTGCTTCTATTATGTGAGGTGAGGTGGAGAGCTTTTGTTTTTAATTATATTTCCTCTACAGTGGTCATCTATCCTCACTATCTTCTCTAACTGCACGACACAATTTCAACACCACCTTCAAGACCCATCATACCATTTTTATATTGAGATTAAAACTAAAATAATTCCTGTCAAGTCAATTTATACCCATGTTGATCCAGTGTGTTACAGAGAACTGCTGCATAGGATTTTCTTGGCCTTGATCTTTATGGAAGCATGTCGCCAAACCTTTCTTCCATGACTGGTTTTAACTGCCCAATTTTACACCACCAAGTCAACTTTTTCTTCTGAATAGCATTCCATAATTTATCTAAGCAGCATTAATCAGTTTTCCTTTATGCCAGCAGGTTACCAATATCTTCTTCTAACAGAGAAAAAGAGGAAGACCCCCAACGAGATGGATCAGCCAGGTGGCATCACTGATGGACTCAAGTGTGGCAGCGGTAGTGAGGTTGGCCAAGGATCGGACATTGTTTAGTTCTGCTGTGCATGGGGTCGCTATGGGTCGGTTCCGACTCGATGGCACCTGACAACAACAACAACAACAGCATTTTTGACAAATTTTGGGTAATTTACATGCTTATTATCAGCCTACCCAGATTTCTTGAAGTGTGGACCATATGTTATGTGCCTCTAGCATAGTGCTTCTGACATGGACGATATACAGGAAATGTGCAGTCAATGGATAATTTGACAAATTAATGACATTGGTATGGTAATTGGGTTAATAATTTAAAATCCTATGTTAAAAACCACATTATCTAAATGGCACTAATATTATGTAAATATATTTAGTCACAAACTTCAAACAATGTAGACATTCATTGAGTGCAGGATTTTGGGATATAAACAGTATTATTCACTTCCCTAGTTATATTGTTATTCATACATAAGTATTAATATGAAACTTATAGATTTACTTTCATATAAATGCATATGAACTATATATATACATATGTGTATATATATGTGTATATGTATAGTCCATTTTTCCACATACATTTTGAAGCCTCCTCATAAGTGTGTGTGTGTGTGTATATATATATATATATATACATATATATGTTGTGTACCTATGTATGTACATACATAAACACACAAACATATATGTGTGTACCTATGTATGTACATACATAAACACACAAACATATATGTGTGTACCTATGTATGTACATACATAAACACACATATATATGAGTTTAAACTGTAGAAAATGTTTATATCTTGATATTTTCATCAAATAGCATATCTTAATGTTCTTATGTCATTAGAAAGAAGCCTACCCATTCTTTTAAGTGCTACCAATTCTTTTAAGAGCCCCATACCATATGATTTATTTATGTACCCATTCTCCATCTATAAATATTTAGAGTATTTTGATTTTTTAACCTCAACAAATAATGCTACTTTGAACATCCTCATGCATACATATACATTTATATGTATAAATATAATATTTATGCCTATGAGAAACCATATTTAGAGTTGAGTGCTTGAATTCTAGTTATTACATCTAAGAGAATACATTTTGGAGTTCTGGTATGGCACTATGAGTTAAGTGCTGGACTGAAAACGGTTTGAACCACAAGCTTGGCAGTTTAAACTTGCCATTTGCTCCTCAAAAACACTATAGAAAGTTGCTATGGGTAGGAACCTATACAACAGCACATAACAGCAATAACAACAATAAGGAAATAATTTGGATATATATGGTTTTACAAAAATTTCACCAAGAAATACACTTTTGTTGTAATCAAAGACTTAAGAGAAAAGTTGAAAAACCTCAAAAGCAATGCAATTTCTCTACTCATACATTTGTTCCCTGAAAATTGAAAAGGAATTTTTATTACTCCATTTCAAGAAACAAGTCTTATTTTCCTTCTCCAGGATCTGTTCTCTGTAAAGTATAATATTATTAGTAGCATTTAATTTTTACTGCTTAGTAAGAGTAGTATATGATGAGAGTTATACTGATGTTAAGTACCTTTGAGTTTGTTCTGACCATGTATATGGTCTCCAAGAAGCAGCTGGTAGGTTTGAACTGCTGGCTTTGTGGTTTCCAATTTAGTGTTGACCCTACAATATCACACCAAGAGTCCATATAATGAGCAGTGATGACTGAAAGATATAATATATTCACATTGACTGAAGTTAAATAATACGTATATTGGTAGTATAAAATCACATGTTCTAATTTAA
Source organism: Chrysochloris asiatica (assembly GCF_000296735.1). Lineage (NCBI taxonomy): Eukaryota > Metazoa > Chordata > Mammalia > Afrosoricida > Chrysochloridae > Chrysochloris > Chrysochloris asiatica. The sequence continues at coordinate 1,224,815 of NW_006408711.1, forward strand.
AAATAAAATGTAGAACTACTCGCTTTATGGTAAAATTAGACTATCTAATTAACCATGATGTCACGTTAGACCATTAATAGATTTTCAACATCAAATATATATCAAGGAATTTGATATCAGTGCATAGAAAATTAAAAATTTATGGTATAAAGAAAATTATACTCCCAAATATTCATATTCCATATCCTATTCAATAAATTTAGTTTGAGTAAGGTAGAAACATCTGAGTCAAGTAAAACAAAAGATAATAAACATTGCTAAAATTTATAGTTAGGGATTTGTCACATGTTTTCAACTTCATATATCAATATTACAATATCTAAATGTCTTAGCTACCATTTTTATCTATAGAATTTAGGTAACATTGATAAACTATATTATATAACACACAAGAAACTGCTGACCTTATGTTTGGACTTAAAGATGAAATCTAAAAGCCTTTAAATTGAGTTAGCCAAATAAATCCATTGTTTAGTTAGCTTAGAAAAAAAAA
>NW_006408711.1:1225893-1227626 GCF_000296735.1 Chrysochloris asiatica
GGTACAGGATTTCCAAATTTCTCCCTCTATTTTTTTTTTTCTGGCAACCATTAGACCCAGATGCTAAGCACTGGAAGAAATTTCTTCCAATAGCAGCATCTGGCATGCTGGCAGACTTCATAAGCAATTTTGTTTTATGGCTTTAAAGCAGCTTCTGGGTCTATTACATGGTTAATCTGATGGGCTGTCTGGGCTGCCTTGTCCTTCTGGAGGCCATATGCCAACAGCTAGAGATGCAGTGAACTGTTTGCCCATTAGGACTGCTATAAAGAGCACACCTGAAAAAAATCATCTGTGAAGAGTGTGCTTTACTTCCGTTTAGTCATTACTGTACGAGTGACGAGTGACCTGGTGAAAATAGTGCTAAGAACTTGCCAAAAATATTCAGTGCCTTCTCAAGAACAGAGGAGACCAGAAAAGTAAAAATAATGAAATATTCAGGAAATCGGTGAATTAATTATCTGATACTGAAAGAAACACTTAACTTTTTTCTACCCACACAAGAGAAAGAACATGAAAGGAGTAGAGTTTTGAGATTGTTGTTAGGTGCCATTGAGTCAGTACTGACTCATAGCGACCCTGAGCACAGCAGAACTAAACACTGCCTGGTCTTAGGTAAACCTCACAATCATTGCCACACCTGAACCTCACAATCATTGACACACCTGCTGCTACTGTGTCAATCCATCCTGTTGTGGGTGTTACTCTTTTTCTCTGACACTCCATGTTACCAAACATGATATCCTTCTCCAGCAACTGGTCCTTCCAGAAAATATGTCCGAAGAATGAGAGACAAAGTTTGGCCATCCTGGCTTCCAAGAAACACTCTGACTGTACTTCTTCCAGCACAGATGTGTTTGCTCTTTTGGCAGTCCATGGTAATTTTAATATTCTCCTCCAACACCATAACTCAAATCCATCAATTCATGAGAGTTAGAACAATAAATTTAATTACTATTATTCTTCAACAAATGGCTCATGACATGATGCTATAGACTGTGTCTAATTATTTTTTGTGTTTTCAGATCCTATCATAGTATTTTCTTAAAGCTTTTATTATGAAGTAAGGGCATTTACATTGTAGAAAATTGGTTTTGCACTTAACCAATTGTATTTTGTTTCATCACAATGATTACAATCCCCTCCACGCACCATTTGTTAAGAGTATATACCTCTATTCCCCCTTTTTTTTTGATGTACACAAAAACATGCAGAAATATATCATTGTTTAAGCAACCAAAGGGCTTAATTTGCAAGCCAGCCTCCTGCCCATCAGAACACAGCCTTTCTTTTACAATGAGTCTAGAGTCCTCAGCTGCTCTATCCATGATATCACCTCTGCCTCTATCTCTGGAGTCACTGCTTCTCTGGTTAGGATCCCATGTTTCACTCCTGCTGTTTCCTCTTGATGTTCCTAGAGTCCTCTGTTCCTGGAATGCAAAATTAACTACTCCTTCTTTTATGTTATACAAATTCTACTTTTACAGTTGTGACAATCACAATTTGTCATTATAACAATTACTCACTACTGAATAAAAACAAACAAACAAAAACAGAAAAAGAAAAAAAAAAAAAACCAAAACATCCTATAGCCATTTCCTTTTAACATACCCATTTAGACAAGATGAAAATATTCATTGGGGTTCTAACTTCCCTCCTTACTCTAAAACTAAATTCTCTTTTGAAAGTTTGTAAGCCAGCCATTTCATGCCTTTATAACCCTCCCCATTTTA
>NW_006408711.1:1231404-1231949 GCF_000296735.1 Chrysochloris asiatica
ACATTAGTTTTACATTCATCCTATTGTATATCATTTCATTGTCATGGTTACTATCCCCTCCATGCATCATCAACCAACCAAAGGGTATACACTGAAAGCCTACCTCCAGTCGTCAACACACAGCCCCTCTTCCTCTCTAGGTCTCAAGTCCCCAGCTGCTCCATCACTCCACATCTCTGCCTCCATCTCTGGCATCACTACTTATCTGGGTAGGATCCTGTCCTCTGCTATTTTCCCTTGATGGTCCCAGGGAACTCCGCTCCTAGATTGAAAAGTAAATAACTCCCCTCCTTGATAAAAAAAATGTCTACCTTTACATTTCCAACCCTCACAATCAGTCCTGATTATTCATGATTGTATCACAAGAGACCTATCTGCATTTCCTTTTGTCAGCCCCACGTAGACAAACTGAATACTACTCAGTGGAAATTCTACTTTCCTTCATGCCCTCTGGATCTAGGTTCCCTCTTGAAAGCTTGTAAGCCAGTCACTGATTGCCTTTGTGCCCCTCCCCGCCACTTTGGGTAGCCAATGTCCAAGTTGCC
>NW_006408711.1:1232049-1233228 GCF_000296735.1 Chrysochloris asiatica
AAGAGTCACCAGGCCTTGTCAAACTGCTTGGCCAACCAGGTCTCCATCTGGGTTCACAGGAGTCTATTGAATGTTGTAGGGCTTAGCTCGCAGCTTCATTGATGCCTTTCCCTAACTTTCCCTTATCGGTGATGAATGTTGTCACCAATAAGAGCATGTATTCCCATTGAATCTTAGTCTTGGAAGGGGGTTTGCTCTGAGGGGACCTGACCACTTGTCTTGATGTCTCCTGGGTGAGCAACTTGCTTGTTCTTGTAGTAATCAGTTGTTCTGCCTATATTGTTTTATATTTTTTCCTGAAGGTCTTTTTTTTAAAAAGTATCTTCTGCTCTTATAGCTGCTCCAGGCTGGTCTGCCCATCCTTTCAAGTGGAAATTTCCCACCTCTGAAAATTCTGGATGCTCTTCAGGATTCCACTTATAGTTTGAGGCTCTGCAGAGGCTCTGCAGGAAGCCTCCTTCACTTGGCACATTGTAGCCCATTTTAGCTATTCCAATCAGTTATAGGCAGAAGGACTTACAAACTTTTATGGTAATATTTCTGGCTCCCTCTCCAGTGTGTATTTTATAATGGTATGCAATGGAAACCAAAATTCCAAAGACAGCCAAGCATCTTAACATTATTTCCCCACTTTTCCCCATTCCAACCATGTCTCAATCCCTGACCCCTGTTGTTCCAACGCTGTGCATATAACATTGTTTACCTGTTTCCCACTTAGGCCATGCACACCTGCCTAATTGTTCTCCTATCCACTTCGTTCTTCCTTTCCAATCCCTCTTCTTGTATATTGCCCCCCTCTCCAGCAACCAAACTACCCTGTGTCTATTCCCTGCCCTGTGCTCCACCATCCCCTCCCTCCCCTCACTCTACCCCCCATATCCCAGCAACCAGCAAAGAACATCCCCTCTTTAGTATGGGTTCTTTTTCTTAGTCTTTGACAGTAGTAATCCTATTCAGTATTTCCCATTTTGTTACTAATTTCACTCAACATAAAGTCCTCAAGCTTCATCCATGTTATGCGGTGGCTTGCAGCCTCCTTGTTATTCTTCAAGGAAGCATAATATTTCATTGTGTGTATGTACCACAGTTTGTTTATCCATTCTTCAGTTGATGGGCTTTTTGTCTGTCTCTATCTTTTTGCTATTGTAAATAGTGCTGCTATGAACATTGGTGTGCATA
>NW_006408711.1:1244869-1247006 GCF_000296735.1 Chrysochloris asiatica
ATTTTTTTCTTTCATGGTTTTATATATTCCTCCCCACTGACTTCTTGCTTGCATGGTTTCTGATGAGAGATCTGAGCTCAATCTGACATGCTTTCCTTTGTATGTAAAACTTCTGTTTTCCCTAGCTGCTTTCAGGAGTGTCTCTTTATCTTTGATTTTGGAGCACTTGATTATGATATATCTCAGTGATTTTCTTTTGGGGTCTATCCTTCCTTGGGTTCATTGAGGTTCTAGAATGTTTAGTTTTTCACTTTTCAGGATGTTAGAGAAATTTTAGTCTAGCAGTTCTTCAACTATTTCCTCTGTGGACTTGTGCATTTTTTCTTCTTCTTGAACGCCGTTAATTCTTAAGTTATTCCTCTTCATGTTGTCTAAAATTAATCTTAGACCTTCTTCAGATTTTTTTTATCCTTTTTCTGTTTGCTCTTCTATCTTAGTTGTATTGAGAGATTGGTCTTCCAGTTCACTGGTTCTGCCTTCTATCTCTTCTGTTCTATTCCTTTGTCCTTTCATAGTATTGTCTATATTTGATAATCTATTACTGATTGTTTGGACGTCTTTCTGTAGCTTTTGAATTGTTTCCAATGCTGTATCTATCTTACTTGATTATTCCTGTTGTAATTTCCTGATTTCTCCTTATTTTTCTCAACGCCACTGAAAAGTGTTTTCAAATATTTAATAATCATTTCTCTGAATTATTTCTCAGGCATTTCCAAGGCTTGCCCTCCTTCTTGAATGGAGTCCAGGTCTACCTCTAGGGTATTTGTTTCAGACATTTTATTGTATTTCTGTACATGTGCTGATATGGTCATCTGCTTTTGCTTCTTGGACATGTTTATTGTTTATCTGTGATCTTAATAATTAATTGAATATGTGTTTTGGAATTTTTTATGATTTTTTAATTTCTTCCAGGTAGATGTGATCAGGATGTGGGCTTCCCTTTTAATTCTGCTTATTGATTAACTCAGAGTAACTTTCACAGGTGTTGTCTGCCTCCCTGGTATATGGCAGTTGGTTTGGGCTCTTGCCTGGTTTTGGGTGTTTTATAGAGTGTGATTGTAGCTTGACTATATGGCAGCAGTTGCTGACTCTTCTTGGGCAATATAGGGAGAGAAATAGTCCCCCAAATGTAGAAGGGGGACCATAAGAGAGCAAAATGGCACTAGCAAAAAGAAAACGCAAACAACAACAACAACAAAAAAAAAAAACTAGACTGAATACTGCAGTCTTTAATGACAGAAAAGGGACAGCAGGGAGAGAAGATAAAAAAAAATTAAAATTAAAAAAATTCTGTAGCCTAATATGAGTATGACTTTAAGGCCCTCTCGACAGCTTCTTGCTTTCAAACTGCCTGAGAGATTTCCAGATGCCGCTGTTGGTTTTTATGCAATACCTCACCCTTTAAATTAATTTTTGGCCTGTTTTGTTTTTAAACTCTCTTTCCCTCTCTACAGTCCTGTCCTGGCCCTTTCCAGTATTAAAATGAAAAATAAAAAAGTTCAGGGCCTGCTCTTGGGCTGTGTATCTGTGCACATGTGTGGCATAAGAACCTACCAGTGGTGAGGGTGGGGGCTGTCCACTCATTCAGGTTCCCCCTCTAATAACCAGAATGGAGTGTACAAACAGTGTTGGGGCCAATGACCATATAACAAAAAAAATAAAATAAATAAGAAAAAAGAAAATCAGAACGAAGCAAAACCGACAAAGTGTTTTGTCCACATTTGCTCTGAGGTTCCCGTGACATTTTTCTGTGGTGTGTCTGCTCCCCTACTTGGTTTTGCCATTTGGTCTCACCCAAGTTGTTGGCTCCAGACCTCTGAGGCCAGCATATTCAATAGTACGTCATTTCTTACTTCAGCTTCAAGTTCCACTAGCTGTAAGCCTTCAAACTTTTAAAATATTCATTTCTCTGTGGATCTGAATTTTGTAGCTCTGCCCTGGTTTTGTTTTGCCTGGTAGTCTGTGGTATGGATGATGGCAAACTTCACTGTACCTCCACCCTAGCCACCATCAAGCCCCGCCTCCATTTTGCACATTTTATTGTAATATCTGGTTTTGTCTTCTCAGGCTGATCTTTAAAGTTTTCTGTTCAGTTCTTGGACATCCTCATTTCTTCCATTTGCTTTAGCATCTCTAC
>NW_006408711.1:1248336-1248863 GCF_000296735.1 Chrysochloris asiatica
CTTTTGGTATTTAAAATACCAGTGTCATAGCTTTCAGAATCACAATTCACAAGCCACCACAGTATGACAAACTGACAGATGAGTGGTGGATGATCTTCATTATTAAATATTTTAAGCCCACTTCCCTTTCAGCAAGCAAGGTTGTATCAAAGAAAATCAATAACCATAAAACAGTCAAGCACCTTAACATCATTTCCCTGCTTTCACCCATTCAGATTATGTCTGGATCCCTGTATTACACAGCTCTGATTTCCATGTTTAAGTATACATATGTCTGTCCCATTTAGTCCATGCAATCCTACTATTTGTCTATCTTCCTTGTTCTTCCACTCCCTCCCCTTTCTTGTGTATTCTTATCCTCATCACCCAAGGTATGATGTGACTATCCCTATGCTCTGCCTTACTGTCACCTTCCTCTCACCCTTGGCAACAAAAAAGATTTTTTTTTCTTCTTCTTTTTTGTTGTTGTTAGGTCTCATTGAGTCAGTACCGACCCATAGCGACTTTATGCACAGCAGAATGAAACA
>NW_006408711.1:1249308-1251313 GCF_000296735.1 Chrysochloris asiatica
ACTGCTGCTTCCATGAGTGTTGATAGTTGGTCCAAGAAGAATGAAGTCCTTGACAACTTCAATCTTTTCTCCATTGATAAGAATGTTGTTTACTGGTTCAGTGGTGAGGATTTTTGTTTTCTTTACATTGAGATGTAATCCATACTGAAGGCTGTGTTATTTGATCTACATCAGTAAATGTGCATCTCTCTGGTAGCATAGTGGTTAGAAGTTGGGCTACTAATTTCAATGTCAGCAGTTCAGAACTACCAGTTGTTTCACAGTAGAAAGATGATGTTTTCTGTTCCTGTACAGATTTACAAGCGTGGAAACCCTATGCAGGGGTGCTATGAATTGGAACAGACTTCATGGCACATAACCACCACCATCAATGGTTAACAATCATGAACAATTCTTTGTATGTTTATTTGCTGCCAGAATGTCTTTCTTGGTGAAATGTCTATTCATGTCCTGTGCCCATTTTTAAATTGGGTTATTTTTATTTTCTTGTATGTGTGCTGTAGTTTCCTGTAAATTTTATAGATTAATTCCCTGTCTGATGTGTCATTCCAAAAGATTTTTCCCAATCTGTGGGCTCCCATTTTATTCTTTTGGTGAATTATTTTGGGGCAAATAAATTTTTAAATTATGTATGTCCAAGTCATATATTTTGTTCTTTCTTATTTGTGTGTGTGTGTGCCATGTTTGATAGTCTATGTATGCCATATATTAGAGTCCTTAAGTCTGTCACTATTTTTTTCATTCATAATATTTAAAGTTCTGGTATTTTAATTTTGATCTTTTACCCATGTTTATCTAGCTTTCATACATGGTGTGAATTATAGGTCTTGCTTCATTCTTTTGCAAATCAATTTCCTGTTTTACCAGCACAATTTCTTGAAGAGACTATCTAGGTCCCTTGTATATATTTTGGCTCTTTGTCAAAGATCAATTGACTGTATGTGAATGGATTTACTTTGAGGTTCTCAATTATGTTCCATTGATCTTTCATTGTACCACTATGAGACTGTTTTGACCACTGTGACCTTGTAATATATTTTGATGTCTGGAAGACAGTGGCCTCCACATTATTCTTTTTCTTAAGCAACACTTTGGTATTCCCAGGTCTCTTTCCCTTCCAAATGAAGGAACACTTTTTTCAGGTTTTTAGCTTGAGGACCAAGGTATACCGGACCCAAGCTTATGGTATTTTCAATAACCTCATATGCATGCGAAAGCTGAATAGAGAATTAGGAAGACCATACATCTTTAGAAGCTTGGAAAGCTTACAGCTAGGAGAATTTGTAGCAGAATCAAGAAATCCATTGCTTTCTAATTCAAAATGCTCAGCTACTCCTGGAACCACCATCTTGGGACAGAGCATGTGGGGAAAGGATCAGAATAGCCATGAATGCCTGACAGAATCATGCAGATACAGATGTGGACATTCTTTTTTTGGTATCTTCTCATTGGTCTCTTGCTGTCTGTGCACCTCCATTGCGGCAACTAGAGAGAATGCCTGATCAAATGAACACCCCACCCCCAACCCTGGAGGCTTCTACTATGCATGTACACAGATCTCTCAAAATTTAAAGTGACAGTTTCCATTTAAAACTCAACGGCCACCATTCATCTGTCAGTTTGTCAAACTGTGGTAGCTGCTGAGTTGCTCTGATTCTGAAAGCCATGCCTCTGGTATCTTAATACCAGCAGGATCACCCATGGGGGACAGGTTTCAGATGATTCTAGATAAAGACAAACTAGGAAGAAGGAGTGACGAACTACTTCCGAATATTTAGTCACTGAAAACCTTATGAATAACACAGAAACACTGTCATATATAGTGCTGTGAAATGAGCCCCACAGGTTGGAAGGCTCTCAAAATGTGACTGGGGAAGACTTGCCTTCTCAGAGTGAAGTTGACCATGATGACATGAATGGAGTAAAGCACATGGGACCCTCATTTGCTGTTGTTGTTTTTGTCAGGTGCCATGGAGTTGGAACCAATTCATAGCGACCCCATGTA
>NW_006408711.1:1253136-1257137 GCF_000296735.1 Chrysochloris asiatica
GATTGGAAATCATTCAATTGTGAGTCTACCTTCCCTGCCCCATCTGGTACTAGGGTCCCTCTTGAAAGCTTGTAAGCCAGTCACTTTTTGCTTTTATAGGACCTCCATTTTGGGTAGCCAATGTCGAGGTTGACCATCCCTGTTAACTCTGTGTACTGAGGGGGTCGGAGTGATCCTTGCTGCAAATATTTGTGCCCTTTTTTGAACTGCTACATCCATAAGTATAGGCAAAGATCATCAAATTGTAGCAGGTTACTCTATTTTTTTTTCCCTCTTCTTTCTTTTTTAGTCGAGCTCTGATCATCCAGCCATCAAAGTCAGGTCAGGTGTTTAGTATCTGCAAGTATGAGTATTCTTGTGCATCTCCCCTCACTTCATATCAGCTGGATGCTTCACTCTCCGCTCTAGACCTCTGTGGCCATGTCACTGCCTCTGGGCCCTGGAGTCCCTGGGTCTTGCCATACTGCTGCCAATCTAGGTCTCTGCCCAGGTTCACAGGGGTCTACTGAATGTGGTTGGACATAGCTCACAACTTCATTGCTGTTTTTTTCTCTCTCTTCCCCTTATTGTTGACCAACGTGGTCACCAGCCAGACCACATGCCTGCTCATGTATTCCTTTTGAGTCTCTGTCATGGAATGGGGTTTGCTTTGAGTGGTTCCGACCTCTTACCTTGATGGCTCCTGGGCAAACAACTTACTTGTTCTTGTAGGAATCAATCAGATTTCCATTATTATTTTGGATTTTTCCTTCCGGTCTTTCTTTCATGAAGTATCTTCTGTTCTTCTAGCTGCTCCTGACTCATCTACTCGTCCTTTCCAGTTGAAAATTCCTACCTCAGTCAGTTCTGTATGGGGTTCTGAATTCCACCTATGGTCTTGTGCAGCGTAAAGGCTCCACAGGAAGCCTCTTCACTAGGCAACTTCTAGTCTGCTTTAAGGTATTCCAATCAGTTATAGGCTGAAGCTTTCTGTAGTGATGATTTTAGCTATTCCTCCCCCCTCCCCCCAGCCTCAAGTGTCTATTTTACAATGGTAGGCAAGGGAAACAAAGAATCAAAAGACAGCCAAGCATCTTAACATTATTCACCTCCTTTACCCCTTTAAACCATGTGTGTACTGACTCCCCTGCCCCTGCCTCTGCCTGCACCCAAGCAATCCTGTATCTATTCCTTACCATGTGTTCTATCTTTCCCTCCTTTCCTCCCCTCCTCTCATCCATACATCCTGGTGATCAGCAGATATATATACTTTTTTTTTCTCACCTTTTAGTGCATGTTATTTTTCTTACTCTTTTACAATAATGGTCCTATGCAGTATTTCTCCTTTTGTGACTGACTAATTTCACTTAGCACAATGTTCTCAAGATTCATCAATATTATGCGGGGGCTTGCAGCTACCTTGTTTTTCTTCAAGATATTCTATTGTATATGTACCAAAGTTTGTTTATCAAGTCTTCAAACAATGGGCACTTAGGCTGTCACCATCGTTTTGCTATTGTAAATAGTGCTGCTATGAACATTGGTGTGCATATATCTACTCGTGTTATGGCTCCTATTTCTTGTGGGTAAATACCAAGTAGAGGAATTGTTGGATCATGAGGTATTTCTATTTCCAACCTTTTGAGAAAGTGCCATATTGCTTTCCAGAGTGGTTGGACCATTTTGCAATTCCACCAGCAGTGTAGGAGAGTCCTAGTCTCTCCTCATCCTTGGCATCATTTATTGTACTGTACTTTTTTGATCTTTGCTGTTATTGCTGGTGTGAGATGATATCTCATTGCTGTTTTGATTTGCATCTCTCTAAAGGAGCTCTGGTAGCTTAGTGGTTGCAAATTGGGCTATAAACCGAAAGGTCAGCAGTTCGAAACTACCAGCTGTTCCGCAGGAGAAAGATGAGGCGTTCTGCTCCCATAAAGATTTACAGCCTCGAAAACCCTGTACGGGTTGCTATGAGTCGGAAGCGACTCAACGGCACACAACCAATGGCTAGTGATCGTGAACATTTCTTCATATGTTTGTTGGCTGCCCAGATAGCCTCCTTGGTGAAGTGTCTGTTAATGTCCTGTGCCTATTTTATAATTGGGTTATTTGTCATTTTCTTGTAGAGGTGTTGTAGTTTCCTATATATTTTAGAAATGAATCCTTTGATGTGTCATTGCAAAATGTTTTTTTCCCTGTGGGTTCCCTATTTACTCTTTTGATACACAGAAGTTTTAACTTTTAGTATTCCCAACCACCTATTTTGTCTATCATTTTTTGTGTAGTTTTCAAAATGTTTGGTAGTCTGTGTACTCCCTGTATTAGAGTCCTCATATTTGTCCCTATTTTTTCATTGATGATTTTCATAATTTTGAGATTCACATTTATGCCTTTAATCCATGCTGAGTTGTTTTTTGTTTAGGGCATGAGGTAAAGTTCTTATTTCAATCTTTTGCATATTGCTTCTCAGTTCTGCCAGCACCATTTGTTAAAGAGACTATCTCCTCTCCATATAACATACCTAGGCACTTTGTCGAAAATCAGTTGGCTGTATGTGTATGGGTTAATTTCTGCAGTCTCGGTTCTGTTCCATTAATCAGTATATCTTTCATTGTACTAGTATCAGGCTATTTTGACCCCTGTAGCCGTGTAGTAGATTTTGAGATTGGAGAGTGAGAGGCTTCCAACCTTGTTCTTGAGCAGTGCTTTGCTTATCCTGTGTTTCCTTCCTTCCCATATAAAGTTTGTAATTGTCTTTTCCATCGCTTTGAAGAATGTCACTGGAATCTGGATTGGGATTGCATTCTATGTATAATTGCTTTGGGTAGTATTGATATTTTCATAAAGTTCCATCTTCTTCTCCAGGAGCATGATATGTTCTTCCACTTTTGTTCGTCTCTTTTGGTCGCTTATAGTAGTGTTTTGTAATTCTCTCTCTTTTTTTTTAATAAGTCCTTTGTTTCTCAGGTTACATCAATTCCTAAATATTTTGTCCTTTGGGTGGCTTCTGTAAATGGTATTTCTTTCCTAATGTCTTTTTCAGCACTGTCATTGTTACTATAGAGGAATCCAACTGATTTTTTTTATGTTGATCTTATACCCTGCCACTTTGCTGAATCTTCCAATGATGTCTATAAGTTTTTTGACTGAGCCTGTGCAATTTTCTATGTATAGGATCATATCTTTGCCAATTTGGATGCCTTTAATTTTCCTATCTTGCTGTATAGCTCTTGTTAATACTTCTAAAACAATGTTGAAAAGGATTGGTGACAAAGGGCATCCTTGTCTGGTTCCTGTTAGCAGAGGAAGGCTTTCAGTTTCTCACCATTGAGAGTGATGTAGGCTGTTGGTTTTGTATATATGCTCTTGATTATTTTGAGGAATTTCCCTTCAATTCCTACTTTGTTGAGTGCTTTTATCAGGAGTGGATGTTGGATTTTGTCAAATGCCTTTTCTGTATCAATCAATATGATTATGTGGTTCTTTTCCTTTTTCTTATTTATGTAGTGGATTACATTGATTGTTTTTCTAAAGTTGAACCATCCCTGCATCCCTTTTATGAAACCTACTTGGTCATGATGTATTCTTTTTATGATGTGGAGCTGGATTCTGTTGGCTAGGATTTTGTTGAGAATTTTTGCCTCTATGCTCATGAGGGATATTTGTCTGTCTGTAGTTTTCTCTCTTAGTGATTTCCTTTCCTGGTTTTGGTATGAGGGCTATGCTTGCTTCATAAAAAATATTAGGAAGTGTTCCAATCTCTTTGATATTCTGGAATAGTTTGAGTAGAATTAAAAACAGCTCTTCCCTGAATGTTTGGTAGAACTCACCAGTGAACCCGTCTGGGCCAGTACTTCTTTTGGTAGGGAGATTTTTGAGGACCTGATCAATTCTCCTTTTGTTATGGGTCTGTTCATGTTTTCTACTTTACTCTGTGTAAGTTTTGATAGGTTGTGTTTTTCTAAAAATGCATCCATCTCTTTGAGTTTTTGGCATACAACTTTTCATATTATTCTGTTATT
>NW_006408711.1:1262234-1263567 GCF_000296735.1 Chrysochloris asiatica
AATGAAACAAGCTATATGAATGGTTGAATGTGAAGCTGATGATGTGCCCTGTAAACTTTCACTCAATGCAAAATAAAAACATTTAATTAAAAAAAAAAAAAATCACCACTTTGAAACAAAAATAAAAGTGTGGCAGATTGTCCAGTCGCCTTGCTACACAGACAGTGTGTGTGCACCATAGAAGCCTCCAACAGTGGGTGGGGTGACGGCTGACTCAGGCCCCTCCTCTAGTCACCACCATAGAGTTGCACAAATGGATATTGAGAAGTTAATGGGAGAAATATTGTCTACTAATTTTGTTTCTGAAAGTCAGTTAGGTATCTTCGTGTGCACAGCAAAATTCTCGAGATAGTTGCTTCCTTTTATGTTGGGTTTTACAGATTGGTCATATAGTTTGTCTGTCAGACCTGATGGACCTGCTGTTTTCTTGCTAGATAAGCCAGAGTAAAGTGTCCTGCACAAGTTAGTTTTAGGGCTATGTGCCAGAGGCTGATGTCATAAGCAGCTGCCAACTCTTTCTCTCTGTGCTGTGGGAAAACTGTGAGGTCAGTGCTAGACTTTTTAGGGGGAGTGTGCCCCCATCCACCTGTGTGTGTCCAGTCTGGGTAAAGAAGGCATGACAGGGAAGAGGAGGAAAAAATGTGTAGAATCCCCCCTGTACCTCCTTTTGCAAATGTCACTGCACTGCTTTTAGTGCTGGTTCCCTGTGCCAGTCTGGCTCTAGCCCTGCCCTATGAACTCTGCCTGGTTGTGGTGACTGCAGACGGAGTCCCATCTTGAGAGATTCCTAACTCACAGTATTTTCCTTTACATCGTCATTATTTCATTTGTGCGTGTGGGAAATTGATGTCCTGGACCTCATGCTAGATCAGACCTCTGTTGTTCTGTGAGCACAGCTTCTCTGGGATTTCAATCCCTTGCCCATGGAGCCTTTCCTACCTAGCTGTCTTTGCCGCCCGCCCAACCTGGAACTCTGATAATACATTCTTTATCACATTCCAAATTATCTCCTGCTGAATGTGATCAGGATATGGGTTTTCTGTTTACTGTTCTTGCAGCTTCTTTAGAGTGATTTTAACAGATTTGGCTGTATAGCTGTTCTGATATACAGCAGCTGATATCTTGCCTTTTGGTGGGGCTTTACAGGGAGCAGATATAGCTAGGCTGTATCGACAGAGTTGCTGTCTCTTATTAGGTGAGGAACAAGTAGAAACTCCCACAAAATAGACAGAAGGGCAAATTCAGGTATAAATCCAAAAGTTAAACATCATAAAAACACACCAAAGATATTTATAAAAAGTTATGAGACCCAATAAAATAAAGAAAAAAAAAA
>NW_006408711.1:1264012-1265200 GCF_000296735.1 Chrysochloris asiatica
ATTGGAGGAAGACTCATTAACAACCTGCGATATGCAGATGATACAACCTTGCTTGCTGAAAATGAAGAGGACTTGAAACAACAACCTAGTGGATAGAAAAATAAGTGGATTTTAGCCTACAAAGCTGACTGAGACTTCCTGCTGTATTTTTCCATTTGCTCCCTGGGTAAATCCTTCCCTTAGGCAACTCCAGAGGTTAGTGTTAATCCTTCTGCCCTGTTGCAAAACTAGACTTACCTTGGGGATGCACTCCCACTGAGTCGAGATACATAGACCAGACAGAGGGGGCGTAAGAAGGGAAAGCAAAAGCAAAAAAACAAAACAAAACAAAAAGTCAAAAGACCCTCACAAAAGTAAAGAAAAATAAATAAAAGGTTGAAGAAAAGAAAAAATAAAGAAAAAACCTTCTCTGCATATCATTGGGTGGTCTCTGCACTGGGAGCAAACTTGTTACTGTCCCCACCATCTATCTTACACAAAGTCTGCAGCCTGCCAGCAGTCCCAGTTCAATAGTCACTGTCTTATTGCCTCTACTTAAAATTTTTACTCTGGTAAGTACTCAAGTCGCTGACCCCTCAACTTATAGGAGATACAGTGTTCTGGGAAAATCCTCCCAATTTACCTTGCTTGGCTTTCCATGGCTTCATTGAAAAGACTCCACACAGCCCTTTTGCTTATTCTGCCATCATATTGTACCTCCTCCTACCATAGTATTTTCACATCGTTTTTACTGGTGTTAAGTGTGGCTGAGTTGGTTTCCAAGAAGTAGCTGGTGAGTTTGAACTATTGACCTTGCTATTGAAACTACCTTATGTTACTAGAGTTAATACTAGAGTGCCACAAAAAAAAATTGTTTTTAAATATGTGAAAGCAAGTAACATGCTAGGGCTATTGCATTTCCAATTTCAAATCTTATATATCCTTTAAAAGGTTGGCATTTTAAACTTCTTATCATGTAATTTTTTTCCCCAGGTAACTTTTTTCATAATATCCAGCATAAAATGAATTGTTGTTGTTGTTGTCAGGTGCCATTGAGTCGGAACCGACTCATAGCGACCCCATGCACAGCAGAACGAAACAATGTTCGATCCTGGGCCAACCTCACTACCGCTGACACACTTGAGTCCGTCAATGATGCCACATGGCTGATCCATCTTGTTGGGTGTCTTCCTCTTTTTCTCTGACCCT
>NW_006408711.1:1267163-1269429 GCF_000296735.1 Chrysochloris asiatica
ATATATAACTTTTATTGTTGCATTGTTGTTAGATACCATAGAGTTGGTAACAATTCATACCAACCACTATACACAACAGAATCAAATAATACCTGGTTCTGCACCAACTTTGCAATTTAGAGTGATTTTGAGCTCATTGCTGCTGCCACTGTGCAAATTGATCTCATAGGGGGTCTTCCTCTTTTTCTCCAATGCTCCATTTTACCAAACGTGATTGCCTTCCTAAAGACTGGTCCCTCTTGACAATATGTCCAAAGCATGAGAGACGAAGTCTGCACATCCTGGCTTCTAGGAAGCATTCTGGTTATAATTCTTCCCACAAAGATTGTTTTTTCTTTTGATGACCATGGTAATTTTAATATGCTCCTCCAACGCCATATCTCAAATGCATCAATTCTTATACTTTCTTCACTATTCATTGTATAACTTTTGAATGCATCATGAGGTAATTGAAGATACCATGGCTTGGGTCAGGCACAATTGACATCTTTGTTCTTACACACTTCAAAGACATCGTGTGCAGCAGATTTGCCTAATACAATTCATCCTTTGATTTCTTGATTGTTGCTTCAATGACTTTTGAATCCCAACAAAATGAAGTCTTTGTCAACTTCAATATTTTTTTTCTATTTATATGAATGTTGTTTACTTGTCCAGTAGTGAAGATTTTTGCTCTTGTTACTTTGAGGCACAATCCATACTGAAGGCTGTGGTCTTTGATATTCAACAGTAAATATTTTAAGTCCTCTTCACTTTCAGCAAACAAGTGTTGTGTCATCTGCATATCACAAGTTGTTAATGATTCTTTCTCTAATCCTGATGCCACATTTTTCTTCATATAATCCAGCTTCTCAGGTTATTTGCTCCACATACAAATTGAACAAATGTGGTAAAAGTATACAACCCTGGTACACTTTTCCTAATTTTATACCATTCAGTGTTCCCTAGTTCTGTTTGAACAACTGCCTCTTGGTCTATGTACAGGTTCCACATGAGCACAATTAAGTGTTCCAGAATATTCATTTTCCACAATATTGTCCATAGCTGGTTGATCCAAATAATTTAAAAACTTTTGTGTAGGCACAGATATATCTGAAATCAGCAATGATGTAACTTGATCCATATGCTCCTCTGAATCTGGCTTGATCCTTTGGAAGTTCTCTGTGAATGTATGGTTACAACCATTTTTGTATTATCTTTAGTAAAATAATGCTCACATGGGATATCAATGATATTTTCTGATGATTTCTGCATTCCTTTGGATCACTTGTCTTTGACATGGGCACAAATAAGTATTAATTCTAATCAGTGGGCCAGGTAGTTGTCTACCAAATTTCTTGGAATAGATGATTGAATATTGCATCAGAATATAAAAGGTTTCAATTTGAATTCCATCTATTCCTGGTACCTTGTTCTTTGCCAATGTCTTCAATGCATCTTGGACTACTTCCTTGTTTTGGCTAATGATATGGAGCTTTTCTACCTTCTCCATCCACAGGTGTGTTCATTTGATTTATGTGTATTGCATATGGTGTGGTCCTCGTGTAAAATTGTCTTTTCTGTTTTTGAAAAAAAGATATTCAAAATGAAGAAATCATTGGTCTTCCCAAATTCTATCATGCGATCTCTAGCATCATTTCTCTCACCAAGGCCATATTTTCCATTTATTGATTCTTCCTCTTTGCTTAAAACCTTTGCATTCCAATCACAGTTATTATCAATCCATCTTGATTGCATATTTGATCAATTTCAGATTGAAGAAGTTGGTAAATTTCTTCAATTTCATCATCACTGACATTAGGGTTGATGCAAATATTTGAATAACAGTGGTATTAACTGGTCTTTCTTTTTATTAATTTTATTAGGTGCTGTCAAGTTGATTCCGACCCATGGTGACCCTGTAGAGTGTTTCCAAGGAGCAGCTGGTGAGCTTGAACCACTGACCTTGTAGTTCAAATTACATTGCAGTCTGACGCATGAGCCCACAGTGCCACAGACAGCATTGTACGTAAAGGCAGATTTTGATATATTCTTCTTGATCATAAATGTGACGTGATTCCCCTTCAATTTATCATTCCTGGCATAGTAAACCATGTGATTAGCAGATTCAAAATGACCAATACCAGACCATTTCAGCTCACTAATACCTAGGATATCAATGTCTATGTATTCCAATTCATTCATGACTATTTCCAGTTTTCCTGTACTCATACTTTGTACATTCATTGTTCAGATTATTAATGCATGTTTACAGCTATTTTTTTTT
>NW_006408711.1:1271459-1285194 GCF_000296735.1 Chrysochloris asiatica
AGATGGTTGATGTTCAACCATTTGAAGAGGTAACATATAATAAAGACCGAATGATTATGAAGGAAGAAGTCCAAGGTTCATAGAAGGCATTGGCAAAGAACAAGGTTCTGGGAATTGATGAAATACAATTTGAAATCTTTCAACAAACTAATGAAGCACTGGAGGCACTCACTCACCTATGCCAAGAAATTTGGAAGACAACTACCTTGTCAAATGACTTGAAGAGATCTACATTTGTTCCCATTCCAAAGAGAGATGACCCAGCAGAATTCAGAAATAATTGGACAATATCATTAATACCCCAAGCAAGCAAAATTTGGCAAAAATTAATTCAAAATGGCTGGAACCATACATGGACAGAGAACTTCCAGAGGTTCAAACTGTTCTCAGAAGAGGATGTAGAATGAGGGATATCAATGATGATGTTAGATGAATCTTGACTGAAAGCTGAGAATACTGGAAAGGTGTTTACCTGTGCTTTATTGACTATGCAAAAGCTTTTGATTGACAAGCTATGGATAGCATTGTGGAGAATGAGTATTCTAGAACAATTGTGCTCATAAGGAAGTTGTACATACCCCAAGAGGCAGTTGTTCAAACAGAACAAGGGAATACTGAATGGTTTAAAGTTTGGATAGTTGTATGCCAGGGTTGTATCCTTTTACCATACTTATTGAATATATATGCTGTGTAAATAACCTGAGAAGCTGGATTATATGAAGAATGTGACATCAGGATTATAGGATGACTGGTTAACAACCTATGATATGCAGATGATGCAACCTTGCTTGTTGAATGAAAAGAGTACTTAAAATACTGATGAATATCAAAGACCACAGCCTTCAGTATGAATTGCATCTCAATGTAAAGAAAACAAAAATCCTTACAGGTTGTTAATGACTCTTTCTCCAAGCATCATACCATGCTTTTCCTCATATAATCTAACTTTTTGAATTATTTGCTCAGCATACAGATTGAATAAGTATGTTGGAAGAATACAACTCTGGTGCACACATTTCCTGATTTTAAGCCATTCAGTAAGTCATGGGTCTTGCAAAATTCTGTCATGAGAACTCCAGCATCATTTCTCTCACCCAGGTCATACTTCCCAACTACCAAAACTTCAACTCTGTTTCCAAATTTCACATTTCAATAACTAACAATTGATATGTGCTTGATCGATAATTTCAGTCTGAAGAAGTTGGTTGAATTCATCAGTTTCATCATCACTGATTTTAGTAGTAGGTGACTATATTTGCATCATAGGGGTACTAACCAGTCTTCTTTGTAAGCATATATTTATTATCATATCAAAGATACCATTGGATTTCATGATAAATCTTGAAATGTTCTTTTTCCAAATGAATTTAATGCTTTTCCTCTTCAATTTGTTGTTCCTCTCATACTAACCAATATCTGTCCATTTCAGATAACTAATACCTATGTTCCATCACTCGTCTGTCAGTTTGTCCTACTGTGGTGGCTTGCATGTTGCTGTGATCTGGACACTACACCACAAATATGTTAAATACCAGAGGCTCACACCAGGTGAACAGGTTTCAACTGAGCTTCTAAACGAAGACCTACTAGAAAGAAGGAGATAAAGATTACTTCTGAATATTTAGTCACTGAAAACTTTATCAAATCAGTGGGACACTGTCAGTCCCAGAATATTGAATATTTAAACATGATAAAGAACACCAGAATATTGTCAGATAAAAGGAGCTCTGGTATCATAGTGGTTACAAATCGGTCTGCAAACCTTAAGGTCAGCAGTTCAAAACTACCAGCTGTTCCACTGGAGAAATATGAGGCTTTCTGCTCCTACAAATATTTACAAACTCACAAACCCTGTACAGGGTTGCTATGTGTCAGAATTGACTTGACAGCACTTAATAACAACACAACATACTTATGGAAGATGAACCCTTCAGGTGAGAAGGCACTCAAAATAAACTTGGAGAAGAGATGCCTCCTTAAACTAGAGCTAATGGTGATAATGTGAATGGACTAAGCCTTTGGGACCTTCTTTTGCAAATGAGGCACAGCTCAAAATAAAGAGAAACAGCTGTAAATATTCAATAATAATCAGAACATGGAATGTATGAAGTGTGAATTTAGGAAAATTGGAACTTGCAAAAATGAAATAGACCATATATACATCAATATCCTAGGCATTACTGAACTGAAATGGACTGATATGGTCATTTTGAGTCTGACAAATACATTGTTTACTATAGCAGGAATGACAGATTTAAAAGGAATGGTGTCACATTCATCATCGAAAAGAACATACTAAGATCTGTCTTGAAGTACAGCACTGTTTATGTCTGTGGAAAGAGATGGAAGAATAACTCCATATCATCAGTAGAAATAAGGCAAGGAACGAACCGCAGAACACAGCATCAATTGCTCATATGCAATTCAGACTGAAGCTGAAAAAACTTAAAACAAGGCCAAGAGAGCCAAAATATGACCTTGAACATATCACACCTGAGTTTGCAGTTCATATGAAGGACAGATTTGGTGCATTAGACACTAGCAACTGAAGAAGCAGAAGAGTTATGGGATGACAAGGCATCAGAAATTTTTGGAATACAAACTGAAGCCTTTCAACAAACTAATGTGGTACTAGAGGCACACACTCATCTATGTCAAGAAATTTGGAAGATCTGGCCAACTGATTGGAAGAGATCTGAATTTGTGCCCATTCCAAAAGGAGGTGACCCAAAGGAATATGGAAATCTTTGGCCATCATTAATAATACATGCAAGTAAATTTTGTTAAAAATAATTACAGATGCAGCCATACATTGACAAGAGAACTTCCAGAGATTCAAGCTGGATTCAGAAGAGGCCATGGAAAGAGGGATATCATTACTGATGTCAGAGGATCATGACTAAAAGCAGAGAATACTAGAAAGATATTAACCTATGCTTTATTGCTATGTTTTCTTTTGAAAGTCTATGGCACTTTCAATATTCTTCCCCAACACCACAATTAAAATGTATCAATTCTTCTATGGTCTTCCTTATTCACTATCCAACTTTAGCATGCAGATGAGGTTATTGAAAATACCACAGCTTCAGTCAGGACCAACTTAATCCTCAAACTGACATCTTTGCTTTTCAACCCTTTAAAAAGTTCGTGTGCAGCAGATTTGCCATATGCAGTACATCGTTTGAATTCTTTGCTTCTGCTTCCATGAGTGTTCATGGTTGATTCAAGAAAAATAAAGTCCTGGCCTTGTTTTGACTGATGATATAGAGCTTTACCACTATCCATCTACAGATGTAGTCAGTTTTATTTCTGTGTGTTCAATCTGGTGAGTTCCATGTATATAGCCATCTTTTATGTTGGTTAAAAAAGGTATTTGATTTGAACAAATCATTAGTCTTGCAGAATTTTATCACGCTATCTCCAGAATTATTTTGATTGCCAAGACCATATCTTCCAACTATTGATCCTTCCTCTTTTTATTTTGTTTCCAACCTTTGCATTTCAATCTCCAGTGCTTATCATTATATTTTCATTTGCATTTCTGATCAATTTCAGACTGAAAAAGTTAGTAGAATTCTTTAATTTCATCCTCACTAGCTTTAGTGGTTGGTGCATAAGTTTGAATAATAGTGGTATTAACTGGTCTTACCTGTAGACACATGGATATTATTTTATTACAGACAGCATTGTACCTTATGACAGATCTTGATATGTTCTTTCTGACAATGTGTGTGACACCATTTCTCTTAAATTTTTCACTCCTCGCATAGTAAACCATATGATTGTCAGATTAAAAATGGCTAGTAACAGTCAATTTCAGCTCACTAAAGTGTAGGATATTGATGTTTATGCATTCCATTTCATTTCTGACAATTTCCAGTTTTCCTAGATTCCTACTTCATACATTCCATGTTCCCATTATTAATGGATGCTTACAACTATTTTTCTTCATATTGAGTTGTGTCCCATCAGCAAATGAAGTTATGTGACTGGAAGTTATGCAACTGGTGTTTTAAATACTAGTAGTCACCCACAATGGACAGAATTCAGCAGAAAATAGTAAGAAGAAAGAGAGTCAGATGATATCTGGAGTGTTAGACTCTAAAAATCTGATGAATAACAGCAGAATATTATCTCAGAGAATGCCAAAAGATGAGCTCCTCAGGTATGAAGGCACTGGAAATACAACTGGAGAAGAGTTGCCATCTCAAAACAGAATTGACTTAATAAAGGAAAGCTTTCTGGAACTTTATTTCCTGATAGTGCACAACTGAAATAAGAAAAGAAAATCTGTTGAAAGCATGCACTAATAATAGGATCATGGAATGTACAAAGTAAAAATCTAGGAAAATTCTAAGTCATCAAAAATGAAATTGAATACGTAAGGATCAATATCCTAGGCATTAGTGTGCTGAAATCAATAGGTATTGGCCTTTTTAAATTGAACAATTATTTGGTTTACCATTTAAAGAATGACAATGAAAAGATATGGTGTCACATTCACAGACAAAATCTTGAGTTAGACTGTTGTCTGTTATATGATAATATCCATATGCCCACAAGAAGACCAGTTAATACAACTATTAATATTCAAATTCACTCACCAACTACTATAGGCAAAAGTGAAACTGATGATGATATTGAAGAATTCTACTAGCTTCTTCAGTCTGAAATTGATCAAACATGTGCTCAACATACATTGATAATTACTGATAATTGGAATGCAAAAGTTGGAAACAAAAGGAAGGAATTTGTTGTTGTTGCTATGTGCTATGTGTCATCCAGATAGGTTTGACTTTAATCATAACAGAAAACACTGCCAGGCTCCTGTGACATCCTCACAATTGCTGTTAAACGAGTAAATCGCTGCTGCCACAATCCCAATGCATCTTGATGGGGTCTTCCTCATGTTTTCTGACCCTCTACTTTACCAAACATGATGTCCTTTGCCTATATGTGACAGAGGCTCACCATCCTAGTTTTTAAGGTATATTCTGGCTGTTATATTTCCAACAATGATTTTTTTTTAATTTTTTATTCTTCTTCAAGATCATAACTCAAATGTATCAATTTTTCTGCAGTTTTCCATAGTCAGTGTCCAAAATCACCTATATATGCCACTATTAAAAACATGGATTGGACCAGGCATACCTTAGTCCTTAAACTCACATTTTACCCTTTGAACACTTCAAAGAAACCTAGTGCAACAGATTTACTTAATACATTGATTATTGACTGCTGCTTATGTAAGTGTTGTTAGTGGAGCCAAGCAAAATGAAGTATTTGACAACTTCATTCTTTTCTCCATTTCTCATGATGTTATTTATTGAACCAGTCGTTAGGATTTTTGTTTTCTTTACATTGAAGTACAACCCAAACTGAATTTTTGATCTTCATCAGTAACTACTTTTGAACAGTAACTTTTACCAAGCAAGTTTGCATTATTTGCATATCACAGATTGTTAATAATACTTCTGCCAATCCTGATGCCATGTT
The DNA here is from genome assembly GCF_000296735.1 of Chrysochloris asiatica. Lineage (NCBI taxonomy): Eukaryota > Metazoa > Chordata > Mammalia > Afrosoricida > Chrysochloridae > Chrysochloris > Chrysochloris asiatica. The sequence goes on from NW_006408711.1 coordinate 1,276,956, forward strand.
CTTCTTCATATGATCCAACTTCTCAGTTTATTTCCTCAGCATAAAGATTGAGTTAGTGTTTTGAGAGGATACAGAACTGAGACACACCCCTGATTTTAAACCATTCAGTGACCCTTGTTCTGTTTGAACAACTGCCTCTTGGTTTATGTAAATGTTCCTTATAATCTTAATTATTGTTGTTGTTGTTGTGAAGTGCCATCGAATCGGTTCTGGCCCACAGTACCCCTGTATAGGGTTTCTGAGGAGTGGCTGGTGAGCTTGAACTGCATAATCTTAATGAAATCTTTGAAATACTAATCATTCACAATGATGTTCATAGCTTTCATGAGCCACACATGTTCCTGACTATTCCATAGTCAAATGTTGTTGTTGTTGTTAAGTGCCGTCGAGTCGGTTTCGACCCATAGCGACCCTGTACAGGGTTTCCGAGGGTGTAAATCTTTACGGGAGTAGAAAGCCTGATCTTTCTCCCACGGAGCAGCTGGTAGTTTCGAACCGCTGGCCTTAAGGTTCGCAGCCCGATTCGTAACCACTAGGTAAATATTTTTTCTGGTATTCTTTGCTTTTAGACAAGATTCATTTACGTTAGTAATGGTATCCCTCATCGCTCATCCTCATCTGAATCTGGCTTGAACTTCTGGCAGTTTCCTCTCGATATACTGGTGCGGCCACTTGAATTATCTTTAGAAAAACTGCACTTGAATGTGATAGCAACGATTTTCTGAAAATATCCACATTCTGTTGGGTCACCTCTCTTTGGAATAGAACAGATATGGATCTCTTCCAATCAGTTAGCCAGGTAGTTGACTTCCAAATTTCTTGGCATAGATGATTCAGTGCCTCCAGTGATGCATTAATTTGTTGAAAGCTTTTAATTTGTATTTCATCAATTGCCAGAACCTTGTTCTTTGCCAATACCTTCAGTGCACCTTGTAATTATTCCTTTAGTTCCATATGCCACCTCATGAAATTGTTGCACATCAGTCATTTCTTTCTGGTACAATAACTCTCTGTATTCCTTCCATCTTCTTTTTCATGTTTTTGTTAACTGCTGTCAAGTAGATTATGACTCACAGTGACTCTGTTTAAGGTTTTGAGGGGAAGTTTGTGAATTTAAACTACCGACCTTACAGTTCAAATTGTCCTTGTGGTCCTATGAATATCCTATAGTACCAAACCAGTACTTCTGGCAGAGTTAAAATATGACTATGATGATAAAAATGATATTGGAGACAGACTGCATGATACAAATTTGAAAAACCAATGAATTATTCATTGCAAATTCAGTTTTTCTAAAACATAAATGGTGACTGACTATGCACCTGGACTTCACCAGATTCAATGTTATTGTTAAGTGCTGTCCAGTTAGATTCAACCTCTAGTAACCTTTCAAAGGGTTTCTAAAGAGTAGCTGGTGGATTTGAATCTCCAATTTTGTTAGCATTCCAATGCTTTCCATACAGAACCAAGCTGGTACTCCAAATTTAATACAGGAGTCTTATGGGCTATATCATTGGGAAGAACTGATGGAGTAGCTCAATATCAATAAAAGCAAGTTTGGGCAGACTGTCAAGCACACCATAAATTGCTCATATGTTACTTTAGAATGAAACTGAGGAAAATTAAAACTACTCCACGAGAGTCAAAATATGAACTTGAACATATTCCACCTGAATTTGGAGATCTTCTCAAGAATATATTTGGTGCATTCTAATAACCAACTTCCTGGATCAACTATCAACACTCATGTAAGCAGCAGTCAAGAAATCAAAACAACATATTGCATTAGGCAATCTGCTGCACAATACCTTTTTAAAGTGTTGAAGAGCAAAGATATCAGCTTGAAGGCTATGGTGCACTTGACCCAAGCTATGGCATTTTTAATCAATGCATATGCATATGAAAGCTGGACGGTGAAGAAGGAAGACAAAAGAAGAATTGATGCTTTTGAGTTATGGTGTTGGAGGAGTATATTCAAAGTGCAACGGGCTGCCAAAAGAACCAATATATCTGTGCTGGAAGAAGTGCAGCAAAAGTGCTCCTTGGAGGACAGGATGGATAAACTTCGTCTCTCATACTTCAGACATATTGTCAGGAGGGACCAGTTTCTGGAGAAGGATATCATGTTTGGTAAGGTGGAGTGTAAGAGCAAAAGAAGACCCCCAGTGGGATGGATTGGCAACGATAGTTAGGTTGGCCCAAGATCGGGCAGTGTTTCGTTCTGTTGTGCATAAGGTCACTATGAGTCCGTACCCACTTGATGGCACATAGCAACAACAACAAATGACCAAACACCAGAATAGCTCTGGGCTGACATCAATTACATCACACTGGAGGAAAGCAAAAGTTCATTAAAAATACAGGAAAGAAAGAAAAGACCAAAATAGATGTCATAAGAGACTCTGAACCTTGCATTCCAGCATAAAGACTCTAATATTAATGGATGAAATGAGGAAGTAAAAGAGCTGAACAGAAAATTACAAAAAGCAACTCAAGAAGACAAAAAATAAAGTTTAATGAAATATGCAAAGACCTGAGCTTAGAAAACCAAAAGGAAACAATATGCTCAAGCTATAGAACTAAGGAAAGAAATCAAGCCTTGAATTGCAATACTGGAGGATTCTAATGAAAAAAAAATATTTAATTATGCAGAAATCATAAAAAGAAGAAAGACGGTATACACAAAGTCACTGTACCAAAAGGAAATGGTTGATGTTTAATCATTTCAAGAGGTAGCATATGATCAAGAACTGAAGGCACAGAAGGAAGAAATCCAAGCTTTATTGAAAGCAATTTCAAAAATCAAGGATCCAGGAATTGATGGAATATAAATTGAAATCTTCCAACAAAGTGATGAAGCACTGGAGGTACTCAATCATCTATGCCAAGAAATTAAGAAGACAGCTATCTGGCCAACTAATTTAAACAGATTCACATTTGTTTCCATTCCAAAGAGAGTTGACCCAATGGAATGAGACTATCATCAAATAGTATCACTAATATCACATGAAAGTAAAATTTTTCAGAATATAATTCAAAAATGGCTGCAACTGTACATTGACATGGAACTGCCAGAAATTCAAGCCAGATTCAGAATAAGAAATGATTCGAGGAACATAATTTCTAATGTCATAGGGATCTTGCTGAAAATATAGAACACCAAAAAGATGTTTGCTTGCGCTTTATTGACTATACAAAGGCTTTCAGCAGTATGGATCATGACAAACTATAGGTAACATTGCAAAATATGGGTGTTCCAAAACACAATTTGCTGATGAAGAGCTGTACACTAACAAAGAATCTGTTGTTAGAACAGCATAAGGAAATAATAAATGGTTTAAAATCATGAAAGTTGTGTGTCAATGTAGTTTTAATTCACCATACTTATTAAATTTGTACACTGAGCATATAATCTGAGAAACTGGATTATATGAAGAAAAATATGGAATCAGGATTGGAAGAGGATTCATAAACAACCTATGATATGCAAATTAATCTTGCTTGCTGGAAGTGAAGAGGAATTAAATTACATATTGAAGAAGATACAAGATCACGGCATTCAGTATGGATTGTACTTCAATGTAAAGAAAACAAAAGGCTTACATTAGCATCTATAAATAACATCATCATCAACAAAGATAAAATTCATGTTGTCAGTAATTTGAATTTACTTTGATCCACAATTAGCACTAATGGAAGCAGCAGTCAAGAAACCAGAGGATGTATTGCATTAGGCAAAACTGCTGCAGAAGACCACTTTAAACTGTTCAAGAACAAACATATCATTCTGTGGAGTAAGGTGCACCTGAATCCAGAGATGACATTTTCAGTAGCTTCATATGCATATTACAGTTGGACAGTGAATAAGGAAGATGGTAGAAGAATTGATGCATTTGAGTTATAGTGTTGGGGAAGAGTATTAAAAGACCCCTGGAGTAGGAGAAAAATCAAATACAACCAGAATGATCCTTATAAGTCTTGGTCTCTCATCTTTCGGATATGTTATCAGGATGCACCAGACCTTGGAGAAAGGCATTATGCTTGATAAAATGGGGGATTGACAAAAAAACAGGAAGACCGCAACATGATGGGCTGGTACAGTGACAGCAACAATGGGCTCAAACTTAATAACAGTTGTGAGGGTGAGGCAGAGCCAAGCAATATTTGTTTCTGTTGTGCTATGAATCAGAGCTGAGTTGAAGGCACCTTGCAACAACATGCTGCTCATGCCTCTGCCTCACTTTCATTCTCTGACTGATTCAATGTTCTGACCCTTATAATCTTCCTAAGTATGATCACTCTGTTTTTTGTTTTGTTTTGTTTTTTGTCATAACACGGATTATAATAAAAATAACTAAGAAGTTAGCCACTGGTTTATAACTGTCTTCTTTAATGTTCTTGAAATATTGAGAACTGAAATTTTGAACTCTCTTTTTGTATGAACTAACATATGTTGTTGTTGTTGTCAGGTGCCATCGAGTCGGAACCGACTCATAGCAACCCCACGCACAGCAGAACGAAACAATGTTCGGTCCTGGGCCAACCTCACTACCGCTGACACACTTGAGTCCATCAATGATGCCACCTGGCTGATCCATCTCCTTGGGGGTCTTCCTCTTTTTCTCTGACCCTCCACCCTACCCAGCATGACATCCTTCTCCAGCGACTGTTTCCTCCGGACAATATGTCCAAAGTAGGAGAGACGAAGCTTAGCCATCCTGGCCTCCAAGGAGCACTCTGGCTGCACTTCTTCCAAAACAGATTTATTGGTTCTTTTGGCAGTCCATGGCACTTTCAGTATTCTCCTCCAACACCACAACTCAAAGGCATCAATTCTTCTACGATCTTCCTTATTCACTGTCCAGCTTTCGCATCCATATGAGGCTATTGAAAACACAATGACCTGGGTCAGGCGCACCCTAGTCCTCAAGCTGACATCTCTGCTCTTCAACACTTTAAAAAGTTCCTGTGCAGCAGATTTGCCCAGTGCAATACGTCGTCTGATCTCTTGACTGCTACTTCCGTGAGTGTTGATAGTTGATCCAAGAAGAATGAAGTCCTTGACAACTTCAATCTTTTCTCCATTGATAAGAATGTTGTTTATTGGTCCAGTGGTGAGGATTTTTGTTTTAACTAACTAACATATAGCCTAGTTTATATGAGGTGAAAAGTGAATTGGTGACTGATGAATGACAAATGAATGATGAATAGACTTAAGATTTATGATTGTAACTTCTTATAAACTCTGTCAATAGTATACGTATTACATTAAGTGTTGAACCATTAGCAGGGTTATTGGGAGGTGAATTACTGGGTATGTGTAAGAAAATTAAGTTAAATAAGTAAATTTATTTCTATGAATATGTAAAATAACCTCATATTAGAAATAACTTCTAATTAAAATCCAGCTTAGGTTTCATATAAACATAGTTAACAGCATGGCATATTTACCAAGAGACTTTTCCATTACCTGGATAGTCATACCATTTTTTGGTAAGTTCAACCAAACTGTTTTGATTAATAGAAACTCTATGTATAAGAGAATGAAACTTTCTCTCTTCTTGTGCCATCTTCACATATAATACTATCTTTGAGCCTATTGTTCTAGTCACTGTGTCAATCCATCTCTTCTCGTTTTTCACTGACCCACTACTATCTAACCTGATGTCCTTCTCCAATGACTATTTCTTCCTGGTTTCATGTCCAAAGTAGATTATGCCATCCTTGTGTCTAAGGAACTTTTAAGGCTATATTTCTTCCAAGACAGATTTATTTGTTTTCTATCAGTCCATGGTATAGTCAATATTTTTGAAAACAACATAATACAAAGTAATCAAATCTTCACCAGTCATTCTTATTAACTGCTTAACTTTCTCGTACATATCAGGAAATAGAAAATATCATGGCTTGGATTGGTGGTGGTGGTGGTTGTGTACCATCAAATTGGTTCCCACTCATAGTGACCCTGTATAGGGTTTCCAAGGTTGTAAATCTTTTTCCTAGAAGCAGTGGGTGGATTCAAACTGCAGACTTTGCAGTTAGCAGCCAACACATAACCTACTATACTACATGGATTATGCACACCTACTATCAATGTAAAATGTTTTCTTCTTATCACCTTAAATATATATTTTACAGCAGAATTGCAAAATTCAATAAGTTGCTTGATTTCTTGATTGGTGCTTCCACGGGTCAAATGAATTCCTTGTCAACTTCAAAATTTTCTCTATTTATTATGATATTGTTTTTTTGTCCAGTTGAAATGATTTCAGTTTTCTTTTTATTGACATGCAATCCATATGAAATCTGTAGTCTCTGATCTTCATCTCTAAGTGCCTCAAGGCTTCAAGCAATATAATCTGCATATAGCAGTTTGTGCATGAATCTTCCTCCAATCCTGATCTTCACTCTTCATATGTCCAGCTTCACAGATTATTTGCCCAGCATACAGACTGAATAAATATGGTGAAAGGATACAACCCTTACATGTATACTTTCCTGATTTTAAACCATGCAGTATCCTCTTGCCATACTCAAATACCTCTTGATCTATGTAAATGTTCCACACGGACAATTGAATGCTCTGAAATTTCCATTCTTAGCAATATTATTCATAATCCATTATGATCCTCACATTTGAGTGCTTTTGCATAGGCAACAAAACACAGGGAAAAATATTTCTAGTATTTTCTGTATTCTAAAAAGATCCATTTGACATCAGCAATGATATCAATTTTTCTACATCTTCTGAATCCAGCTTGAATTGCTGGAAGTTCCCTGTTGATGTATTGTTGCAATCAATTTTTAAATTAACCTCAGCAAAAATTTACTTGTGTGTGTTATTGATGACATTGTTTGATAATGTGTACAGTCTGTTGGATCACCTTTCTTTGGAATGTGCATAAATATGGAACTCTTTCAGTCAATTGGCCAGGTAACTGTCTTCTAAATTTTTTGACAAAGAAATCTCCCATGCTGGTTATTCCCCTCTGCCTAGTTTACTTCTGAGAAAAGTAGAAACAGTCATAGAGATATAACAGTGTATCTTATGGCTCTGAGTTCTTATATTATATAGCAGTTAAGTAAGGAATTCTGCAGAGATAGCAAACAGAAAGTTTATCTATCCTATGTCTGAAGAATTCTGAACCTGGAGTGAGACAAACAGAGAGATGGCGAGAAAACAGTCAACTAATTTACACAGAAAAGAGCATATTCAAAAAAGGTAATATTTTTTTATTACTTGTAAAGAAATTCATATGCTGTAGGCAACTGCCACTTTTTTCTCATCCTCATACCTAATCCCAACCATCCATTACCTCTGACCCTCATATGTATGTGTTTTCCTTAACCATGAATGTAACAAGTTATTCAAAACTTCCTTAGACTACAAAAAGAAGTATACACCTGTGTAAGTAAATTGACTAGAAGTCTGTCAATAATGGCAGTGGTTGACCAAAATGATATATGAAATTAATGTCACTGAACTATGTATGTGATGAATGTAGAAATGGAAAATGTTTTGTTATTTATAGGTTATTGCTGTTGTTGTTAAGTGCTGTCAAGTCTGCTCCAACTCATAGTGATGCTGTATAGGGTTTCCAAGGAGCAGCTGGTGAGTTTAAACCATCGACCTTGCAGTTCAGCAGTTCAAGCCCAACTTGCAATCCAGCTCATTAACCTTCCCTTTTAAATTAAAAAAAAAAAAAGGAACTAAAAACTAAGCCTGTCAAGATTGTCATTTCTGTTAGGAAAGCTTAGTGACAGTGTTCTTCAGAAAACTAGACAGAAGTTCCATGCTCCCATAAGCTGCCCTAAACTAGCTCAGCAATTTATGTCTCTAAGTATGAACAATCTTGAACAAATATTCAAGTCCAAGTACTTGCTTTTGTGATTCCCACTGGCAATGATTCTTAATGTCTGCATATGTTTCCCATGCAATTCATAAAATGTCATCTGCATATTTAATTTTCAGCAATGACATTTTCTATAGGCAAAAAGATAGTTATAAAACATAGCTTACCTCCTGTTATATCCACCTTCACATTCATACAACAAAAAATTTCCCCCCTACACTACACCATCTTTTTTCTAGACAATATTTCTCTACATAAATACCCCCTTCACTTTTATCCAGAGGATACAGAGAAAAGTTGATGAAGCAGGAGATATAGAAAAATCAGTTGTGGAGGGTGGGAAATTATAGAGGTAAATATATTAAAATACCTTGTATTTCTATGCC
>NW_006408711.1:1287414-1287989 GCF_000296735.1 Chrysochloris asiatica
TGGTACTTAACAACAACAACAAAAATGAGTGAAGCCCTCAAAAAAATGAGATGAATTGGCACAATAACCAAAACAATGGACTCAAACATACTAAAATCATGAAGAAGGCACATGATCAGGCAACATTTAAATTGTATTTATGAAGTTTCCATGAGTCAGAGCTTACTTGATGGTAACTAAAAACAACAAAGCCAAGTTTAAATACATTGGACATTAAGGTTTCTCTGAATAATAGTAATAAATTGATGTAATGTAGTTATTTCTATTGAATATTTAATTTTCTATCATATCTCAAGTAACAACAACTGTAAGGATGGCACAAGACCCAGCAATGTTTCATTCTGTTGGTTAATGGGGTCACTGTAAGGCAGAACTGACTCATGGGTCCTTGAACAACAACAATAACCAAAACTAATCTTATAAGAAAACAACAAAAGATAATATTTTTCACAAGAATGATTTTACTATGCCAATTTTATTTTGGTACTGTATAATCTTTTTGCTGTTAAAATTTCTATGACTTTTATTTGTTATTTGTGGTAGTAGTTATATGCCGTGGAGTTGGTTCTGACTCA
>NW_006408711.1:1288249-1290210 GCF_000296735.1 Chrysochloris asiatica
AAAACCTATGAGACATAGTTCTAATCTGATATAGGGTCATCGTGAGATGGAATCAACAAAACAGAAACTATTTTTGTTTTTACCTAAGAACAAAGAAAAATGAAAAAAGTTTCTGTTGAGTTGATTCCATCTCACAATGACCCTACATCACATTAGAGCTATGTTTCATAAATTTTCAATGTACTGATCTTTCAGAAGCAGATTGGCAAGCTTTTATTTCATGACAACTTAGTATATACTAAGTTGGAACTGACGGTTTCTGGTTATTAGCCATAATCGGAACCATTTGCACCAACCAAGAATTCCTACAAATCCTCAATTCCTTTCCCTCTTAATAATCAGAAAACAAAAAATATTGTGAGTTATGCACTTATTGGCAAATGCATTTTAATAAATTTTAATGTGTTTAAGTTGATGTTATAGTTCCTGTTAAGTGCCTTTGAACCATTTTGGCTAATAGCAACCCATATAGGGTGTCTGAGGAGTGATGGGTGGGCTTGAGATGCCAATCTTGTGGTTAGCAGTCAAGTGCTTATCCTATAGAGCCACACAGGACAGTAGTCTACTACCAAATCCATCTGACAGCTTGCTTTCATATGGCCCTGTAATTCAAATTGTCTCTATATTGATAAAAAAAAAAAAAAAGGTTAGATAGTGTATATATTATATCTCCACCACTCATCTGTCAGTTTTTTGTACCATGGTGGCCTGCAAGTTGCTGTGGTCTGCTAACTATTCACATAGTGTATGAAATATCTACAGGGTCACCTAAGGTAGACAGGTTTCAGCAGAGCTTCCAGACTATGAGTAGTCTATGCAGAAAAGAGGCAGATTATTTATGAATATTTTCCACTGATCTTATGAATATCAGAGAACATTTTCATATATAGTACCAGAAGATGAAAACATTACATAGGGCAGCAGAATATTGTCAGATATATTGTTGGATGGTGAGCCCCTCAGATTGAAAGGCACTTAAAAAAGACTGGGGTAGAGGCAGCTCCTCAAAGTAGAGTTGACTGACATGATGTAGATGGAATAAAGATTTCAGGAGCTTCATTTGCTTATAGGATACAACTCAAAATGAAGAAATACAGCTGCTAATATCCATTAATAACCAAAATATGGAATTTACAAACTGTGAATCTAGGATAATTGGAAGTTGTCAGAAGTGAAATGGAACACATAACCATCAATATGCTAGCTATTAGTGAGCTGAAATAGACTGGTATTGGACAATTTGAATCAGACAAAAATATGGCTCACTATACCAGGAATGTGGAGTCCTGGTGTGGCGTTGTGGGTTAATGCGCCAGACTGCAAAGCCATTTGAACTGCAAGGTCGGTAGCTCAAGCTCACCAGTCACTCCTTGTAAACCCTATGCAGGGTCTTTATGGGTTGGAACCTACTCAACAACACTTAACAACAACAACAACAACAACATGCCAGGAATGGCACATTGACAAAGAATGGCATCACAGTCATTTTCTAAAGAGAACATTTCAAGAGCTATTTTAAAGTACAATACTGCCTTTGATAGGATAATATCCAGTTACCTACAAGGAGGACCAGAGCCCTGGTACAGAAGTGTAGGATAAGCACTTGATTGCTGATTGTAAAATAAGTAGTTAAAACCCACCATCTGATCCTCCAAATTGTTATACAGGTCACTATGAGCCAGAAATGACCCTAAGGCACTTAACAACAAATGGAAGACCAGTCAATACCACTGTTATTCAAATTTAAACAACAACCACAAAAGCCAGTGATGATGAAATTGAAGAATTCTAACAAATTCTTCAGTCTGAAATTTATCAAACATACAAACAATTGCATTGATAATTACTGGTAATTGGAACGGAAGGTAGGAAACATAGATAATGCTGGTGATCTCATAGAATTTTGCAAGACCAATAACTTATTCATTGCAAATGCCACTTTTTAAACAACAAAAGGAAGG
>NW_006408711.1:1291600-1295224 GCF_000296735.1 Chrysochloris asiatica
AATGTGCAGATGATACAACCTTGCTTGTTGGAAATGAAGAGGAATTAAAACAACATACTTACATAATTAGTTACATTTATAGTATAGCACAGTATTTGCATGGTAATAGTTATAGTATTAGTTACTCAAATTACTTTATGTGCAAATAGTTTAAAGTATTGTATTATAGTATTGTAATTATATATATTGTATTATATATATATTGTAATTATATGTATTGTAGTATGTGTAAATAGTATAAAGCTTGTGATATGCAGATGACATAACCTTGACTGGTGAAAGTGAAGAGGACTTCAAGCACTCACTTATATAGATCAAAAATTAACAAATAAAGCTGTTAGTGTGCAGTAAACTTTAACAAAAAGAAAATAAAAATCCTACCAACTGAACTAATAAGAAACATCATTAACTGAAAAACGTTGAAGTTGTCAAGGATTTCATTTTATTTGTATTGCAATCAACGTCCATGGAAGCAGAAGTCAAGAAATCAATGGCAATATTGTATTAGGCAAATCTGCTGCAAAATATTTCTGTAACTTTTTTTTTTTTTTTTTTTTAATCAAAGATGTGTCTTTCAGAACTAAGGCGTACTTGACCTATACCATGCTACTTTCATTGCATGTGAAAGCTGAGCAATGAATAAAGAACTGATGCCTTTGAATTATGGAATTGGTGAAGATTATTTAATATACTATGAACTGCTAGAAGAATAAACAAATCTGTCTTGGAAGAAGTTAAGCCAGGATATTCTTTAGAAGCAAAGAGAGTGAGACTGTGTATCCTATAATTTTTACATAGCATGTGAAAGGACTAGTTCTTGGAGGACACCATGCTTGGTAAAGAGAGCATCAACATAAAAAAAGGAAGTGTCCAGTGAAATTGATTAACACAATGACTTCAACAATAGGCTCAAATTTGACAAATGTGAAGATGACCCTGGGCCAGGTAGGGTTTCGTTTGTACATGAGCTATCTCATTATGAGTCAAAACCAACTGGATGAAACTTAATAACTACAACTTTGTGACAAGAAGAGTACTATCACTCAGTACTGTAACTTTAGTTAGTTGTTTGTTTTTTTTTTTTTCAAATAAAATGTCTTATCTATTTGGCATAAAAATTTCTGGTGCTTTTAAAGCAGGTTTCTTTGTCTAATATATTCCTATATTGAAGATATAATAGTATGGGTTATACTATTTCTAAAATTAAAATCCAAATTCCTTATAATATATTCCTTTTAACTTTTTAGTTGTTGCTGTTAATACCTTTTTAGTACACTTCATTTATTTTTTTGGGGGGGAATCCTGGTGTGGTACTGTAGAATAAGTGCTAGACTACAAGGTCAGTTTGAAACACAAAGTCAGTGGTTCAAACTCACCAGTCACGTCTCAGAAACCCTATATGAGTCACTATGAGTTAAAACTGACTTGACGGTGCTTAACAACATCAGCAACAATTTGTTTATGAAATAGTGTGATATTTATAAATCAAATTGTTGTTGTTAGGTGCCGTCAAGTCAGTTTGACTCATAGTGACTCTGTGTAGGAGTCCCAAGGGTGTTTTTGTACTGACAACCCTGTGGTTAGCACTCCACGCTAATCCTACAGTGCCACAACAGTATTGCGTTTATAAATCATAATGGTTATCCATTATATTAAAATAAGTCTTAAAAGACAGTTGTTGATTTTTTTTTCTACTGGGACATCATTCTTGGTAAAGAGCCATGCTTAATAAAGTCAAATAAAGGGTCTTCTGTTTTATATTTTATTAAATTCAGTCTTCTTTTAGAAGAAGAAAGATGAGGCTTTCTGCTCCCATGAAGATTTAAAGCCTTACAAATCAGGCAGCTAACCTGAAGGTCGGCAGTTGGAAACTACCAGCGGTTCCTCGGGAGAAAGATGAGGTGTTCTGCTCCTGTAAAGATTTATAGCCTCAGAAACCCTGTGCAGGGTCACTATGAGTCAGAACTGACTCCACAGTGCTTAACAAAATCAACAATAACAACCCTATAAAGAGTCACTATGATTTAGAAACCATTCCATGACACATAAAAAGAAAAATAAGTCTTGTAAAATAACAGCTTTTGATTTCATGTGTTTTAGCTTTTTATTCCTAAATACCTGATAGCTAAAATCAAACAAACAATAACAACAAAAAATGTGCACCACATGCAGCTACTCCTATATTTTTTACACCATTCTTACAGAGAAAGAGGTAGTGGTGGAGGAAAGGATATACCAGTGTTATTAAAATTTTGCAAAAGCTAAGAATCTAAAAGATTAAAAGGCTCCATAATAATTATGAATGAATTTTAGTAGCCATAACCAAGACTTCTGCTTAGATTTTATTATTCAGCAAGTCCTATTTTTCATTATCTTCATGTATTGCCATTTCTTTTATACTTTAAGGTATTTTAAATCTAATATATTATAAATGTATATATTTAATTTTTGTTATTTACCAGCATATCTGCAACATCCCACAACCCCAAATCCTCCCAGTACATGTGCACAAGAATGTTAAAATTCTATCTAAATAAAATGCAACAAAAAATGTGCTCTTGGTAAAAAAATATGTTGTGTATAGTGGTTTGCAAATTGTATCTCAAAAAAACTGTAGGGGGTAATTGCAATTTTCCTACAAGTAAACAAATTCCTCACACCCTAGTTTCCAGGGATTTATTGTCAGTGGGTTTAACAGCACTGAACTAGAAATACATAATGAAAGGGAAGGGGAAAAAAAGGAATAATTTAACTTATTTATACAGATCAGGAAGTAGAAATATGTATATATGTGTGTGTATTTTTGCACCGCTGCTATTTCCCAATGGATTACATACATATTCCAGGCTGATATATATTCCAGATACCACAGGCTCTTAAAACTTAAAGACCTTAGTGTCCTTGGCCTATTCATGACTAACAAGAGACGTAAATATGGTTTGGGGATTAGGGATACAGCATTGCATGCTGCAAATTTTAAATTGTCAATTAAACAGCTTCATTGAATCCTGAGTAGAAATGCCAAGGGCATGTTTGTCTGAAAAAGGATGGATTAGTACAGGCAGTCCCCATTGACATTTAAGATACATATCTGTGATTCAGGACACTTGAGGATCTATATCTAAACAATGTGATCACATTTCAAGTGCTGGAAGCAATTTTTGTCTTAGTATACTGAAAAACACGCAATCAAACAAATAAAAACTCTCAAGATATACTTAACTTTGTAAACTATTGGTCATCAACATTTGCATTTTTTATCTATAAATATGATAGTAAGTGAAAATACAAAAATGCACATCGCTTGGATACATTGTATTGAACAAAAATGAAAAATAGAACACTGTCAGACATCTCTGAAATTCTGATATTCTTTATTGTTGTTTGAAAACAGTTCATTTGCTTTTTATGAAAGTAGAGATTTAGATATAGAAAACTGAAAACACTTAAGTTGACAAAAATACAGGAATTTGTTTGGTTTTACATATTATCCAAACTGTTTCCTTTCACAAAGAGATAAATCAAATTTAATAAACATGTAAAGAATCCCAACTAATCCAAGATGAGAATGAATAATTTGAGCTTTGAAGAAAGTCTATAGGTTTGTCTTTCTTATTATTTTTT
>NW_006408711.1:1295753-1296719 GCF_000296735.1 Chrysochloris asiatica
ATATCATCATAAATTCAACTACATCTTTGCAGCATCTTGGATATATTTCTAATACTAAATAAAATAGCTATAATAGACTTTGAAGAGTTTCCAACAAAATCTAAATGTCTTCTTATTTTGTTGTTGCTAGTTACTGTTAAGTTGGTTCTGACTCATAACACCCTATAAATAACAGAAAAATACATTGTTTTGTCCCCTGCAATCCTCACAATTGTAGTTATGTTTGAGGGCATTGTTGCAGTCAGAATGTCAACCTATCTCTTGAAGGTCTTACTCTTTTTTGTTTACCCTTAACTTTACAAATCATGATGTCCTTCTACCTCCTGATGATATGTCTAGAGTATTTGAAACAATAACACATCACCTAAGGACCATCGTAGCTGTACTTCTTCCAAGACAGATTTATTCTTTTTCTTGAAAATTGATTCAAGGTACAACATAATCTTGCAGACTGCCTTTAACTTAATTAACATCATTGAAGTAAGGATTTACAACAATTAGGATATTTACAACAGTCCAAGGCGGGTGTGGTGTTTTGGGCTAATGTGCTGGACAGCAAATTAAGCTTGAACCACAAGATCAGTGATTCAACTTCACCAGCTGCTTCTTGGAAACCCTGTACAGAGTTGCTAGGGGTCAGAACAAATTCTAGGGCACTTAACGACAACAAGGCTGATTACAGTGGATCACATAATGAGGGTGATTGGATGATATTAGATCTCATCAAAGAGGTAATTATCACAATTTATTTAACCACTAAACCACTGATAATCCACACACAGTCAACTTGACACAAAACCTGATGGATGTTGTTGTTGTTGTTGTTGTTGTTAGGTGCCATTGAGTCGGTACCAACTCATAGTGACTTTATGCACAGCAGAATGAAACACTACCCAATCCTGGGCCAACCTCACTATCGTTGTCATGCTTGAGCCCACTGATGCTGCCACTTAGCCAATCCATCTT
>NW_006408711.1:1298490-1301753 GCF_000296735.1 Chrysochloris asiatica
TTGTCTTCTTAATGACTTAATGAAGGATATGTTCCCATATTTTAAACTATGTCTTATCTCTTTGTTTACTCAAAAGACTACCTCATGGTATATGCAGATTGCATGAGCACAACTGAGTGTTATGTAATTCCCAATTTTTCAATGGTATCCATAATTTATTATGATCAAAGTAATTGATTGTTTTCATGTAGTCAATAATATGTATATATATATATATATAACATTTTCCTGCTATTTTATGATTTCATCCAAGAACTATCTGATATCCTCATATCAGCAATGATAGCCCTCATTTCATTTCCTTTTCTGAACCAGGCTTGGTTTTCTGACACTGATATACAATTGCAATCATTTTTGTTTATTTTCAGCAAAGTTTTACTTGCATGTGATATTAATGATATTGCTTGATAATTCCACATTCTGTAGGATCACTTTTTTTTGGAGTGAGCACAAATATGGATTTCTTCCAATAAGTTGACCAAGTAACTACTATCCAAATTTCTTGGACTAGACAGTGCTTCTAGGAATGTATCCAATGGATGAAATACTTCAGTTGACATTCCATCAATTTTTGAAGCCTTGTTTTTCTCCAATACCTTCAGGGACCGCAGAAAGCTTGGATTTCTTCTTTCAATACCATTAGTTCTTGATCATATGTTACTTCCTGAAATGACTGAATGTCAACCACTCCTTTTTGGTAAAGTGACTCTGTATACTTCCTTCATCTCCTTTTGATGCTTTGTGTATCAACAAATATTTTGTCTGTACATTACTTAAATATTGCAATCCAAAAATTGAATTTTTCTTCAGTTCTTTTAGCTTGAGAAATGTAGAGCTTTTTCTTCCCTTTTAGTTTTCTAACTTCAAGTCTTTGAGTACTTTATCATAATACTCTACTATGTTGTTTCAAAGAGTCTTGGTGTGGTGTTGCAGGTGAATGGGCTGGACTGCAACATTTGTTTGAACCACAAGGACCATGGTTCAAGCTCACCACATCCACTCCTCAGAAAAATTATACCATGTAGCTATAGATCAGAACCAACTAGACAGACCTTAACAACAGCCAATGTCTTTTTGAAGTGTCCTTTGAGATATTATATTTAGTTTTTATACATCATCATTTTTTTTCATTCACTTTATGTTCCTCAATTTATGATTCTGAGCTAGTATACTAAATGATTTTTATGATTCAAAATGGCCAATAGCAGTCCATTTCAGCTCACTAATGTCTATGACAGCAATCCATTTATTTTTTGACAACTTCAACCTTTAATTTCATCATGACCTTGATCCATTGTATGAATGTGGCATGTACCACCTTTTATATTGCAAGGACCTGCTGCCACCAAAAGGAAAGATCCAAGAGTGGAATGTGTGCTTTGGGCCTGGGGTCTTTCCACTGTGAAGCTCCTACATCCAGGCAAAGTTTGATATATAGATAAAAGGAAATTCTGAGGGAATACTGGGCCTACAGATACTGAAAGAAGTCAAGGACTTTTCCCCAGAGCAAATACTCTGAACTCTTATGTATAGCCTCCTAAATTGTGAGATAATAAATTTCTGTTCATTAAAGCTGTTTACTGTTTAATTGTGGTAACTTAGAAAAAAGATTATATAAGATGATAAATTAATTTACATAAGGAAAGAGAAAATTAAACATGATAGAAAACATGATAAAAAAAAAAAGTAAAATAGAAAAAAAAAAAAAAAACCTAGTAAGAAGATTTGATATTCACTATCCTATTTTGTCCTATTTTATCTTCAAGTGAGAACTGATCAAATATAAGTTTTGAGAATGTACTTTTTAAGCCATTGTTCAATATTAACAAGAGTTTAATAGAACGACTTTCAATTTTTTTCACTAACATTTTGAATTGAACCCAGAAGGAAATTAATGCTATCTGCAATTCTGTATAGTAAGCTTATGATTTTGTGGTAAGACATACTTATTTTAAATCTTTATTACCTTTAACTCTTATATTTCCCCCAGTGTATTCCATTGTCTTAATAATTTTGTACTGACCTTCCCATTTTGGAAAATAACCTTCCCAATTACCCAAGTTAATGTGAACAAACAATTTGAAACAAATATTTACCAACTTGGTTGCTAACTTTATGTATTGACAAACATTTTGCATTGTTTTGTTTTTGTTAGTGTTTTGTATTTATTTGGTTAGTTTTCCTTCAATAAGAAAAGTAAAAACCTATTTCATTTCAGAGACCCACTTGATCTCCTTTTGTTTACAAACTGTGACTCATGATTTGCTTTTCTTTTTTACATCAGATTTATCTCTATCCAGTAGGTACCTGAGGTTATGGTTTGTATATATCTTAATTCCAATGGGCCTCTAAGTTCCCATTTTAAAGTTTTTAGTAAAAGCTGGGGGATAAGTTAATTTGATGTTATTATTATTTACAACCATGGAGCAACAGCCTAAATCCTTCTGAAGTGGTGTAACAGAAGACAAAATGTGACAAAACAAAAAGACTCAGGGGACTCTGTAGTTAGAAAACTCTGACATCTTCAGTATTAAACAAAACAAAGGAATGAATTGTCTAGTCCATCTGATGTTTACCTATGAGATGTAATTAATGTTTTCATTTGAACACTTTTCACATGATTTAGCACAGCCTGATGTACAATTTTAAATTCATCCACACATGACACAATTATTGTAACCATGTTTACTCAATCCAAGTCAAAATTTAACTGAAGCAAAGCTTACAGAATATACTTCTTTGTTCCTGAGACTTTAGCTCCTCTATTACTCCCATTACAGATTTGATTGCAAGAAAAGATTAAATTTTATATTCTCTAGGCAATTGAAATTTAGAAACTGACAGAAAAAAATAAGTGTGCTTTATAACTGCCAAAGTGGAATTCTGGGAGAAATGAGATGTCTTGGATTAGCTATGAAAACTAAACTATCTCACTATTGTAAAAAACCAAGAAAAAGAACCCATATTTAAAAAGGGGGAGGGTGATTCTTTGCTGGTTAGAGGGATGAGTAGGGTACAGGTGAGGGGAGGGAGGGGAAGGTGGAGTACAGGGTAGGAAGTAGACACAGGATAGTTTGGGTGCTCGGGAGGGGGCAATACACAAGAAGGAGAGGGGAATGGAAGAACAAGGTGGATGGGAGAACAATTAGGCAGGTTTGCATGGGCTAAGTGGGACAGAGGTAAATAATGATGTATCTACAATCTTGGAAAAACAGGACCCTGGGATACAAGGATTGAGATATGGTTGGAATGGTAAAACAGGG
>NW_006408711.1:1302105-1302629 GCF_000296735.1 Chrysochloris asiatica
CTTCCAAGACTAAGAGTCAATGGGAAAACATGAACAGACATGTCCTCTGACTCGTGAACATGTTGGTCACTGATAAGGGGAAGTGAGGGAAAAACAGCAATGAAGCAGTGAGCTAAGTCCAAACACATGCAATAGACTCCCGTGAACCTGAGAGGATATGTGGTTGGCCAGAAAAGTGGCAAGACCTGGGTTCTTCTCCTGGGCCCAGAGTCAGTGCCACAGCCACAGAGGACTAGGGCAGAGAAAGAAGTATCCAGCTGATAAGAAAAGAAGGCATATGCACAAGAACACCCACATTTGCAGATAATACCCACTTGACCTGGCTTCAATGACTGGAAGATCAGAGCTCAACTAGAAGAAGTAAGAAGAAGAAAAAAGAATAATCTAATACAATTTTATGAATTTGACCCACACCTATGCATGCAGTAGCTCAAAAGAAGGAACAAATCTTTACAGCGAGGATCATCCTCACCCCCTAGATACACAGGGTTGACAGGGATGGACAACATTGGCTAACTAAAATG
>NW_006408711.1:1303264-1308537 GCF_000296735.1 Chrysochloris asiatica
AACTCTTTCCTTCTGAGAAAACAAAGTCCTCTTAGCATGTTGCCTGTGAAATTGATCCACACACCATGACATACTGTCCAAGTCAGGCCACTCACTGCCCAAGGACCAGAGCAGATTACTACCCCATCTTCAAATTGTGTGTCACCCTGTCAAGACTGCACCATAACTCATCCAAACTGACAAACGTTTTCAGGACTCCTGCATTGACAGGAGGCAGTCAAGCCTGATAGCTCTTACCCTCTTGTCGGTTATCTTGAAATCAATTGCACGGCCTGATGCACAGAATAAAGACTGTGGCCAAGTCTGTAGGACTTGGCCCATCTGGTCACTGAGGAAGACAGCATCATCGGCTTCTGATTGATCTGGGAGGAGCATACTACTACACAGGGTTAACCACCATACCTTCACCTAGTCTTGCTATTGAGGAAATTAATTGCATGAATATTCTCACTTAAAAATAAAAACAACTTTTATGCAAAGCACAACAATATTTGCTTTTCAATAAGAGGCTGTACCAGTGAAATTAGTGTTGATATGCAAAGAAAAGGTGGTGAATTGTATAAGTCAGACAGCACATTTCTTTGTAAGTCCCTTACAAATATCAGATATTTAGTGTAGAGATAAATGAAGTTGGCTATTTTATGAAATATCACATTTAAAGAAAATCTTACACTAGAGATGTATGTAAGTTTGTCATGCAGTTGTGACTTTCATGTTGTTGTGATTCTGGAGGCCATGCAGGGGTATTTTAAATACCAGCAAGGTCACCAATGGTAGACAGGTTTCACCTGAGCATCCAGATGAAGACAGACTAGGAAGAAGGAGAGATGGATAATTTTGAATATTTAGGCACTGAGAACCTTATGAATAGCACTGGAACACTGTCAGCCCTAGAATATTAAATACTGAAACATGAAGAAGAGAAGCAGAATATTGTCAGTTATAGTACCAGAAAATGAGCCCATCAAGTTGGAAAACACTCAAAATGTGACTGGAGAAGAAATGCCTCCTCAAAGTAGAGTGGACCTTGATGATGCGAGTGTAGTCTTCAGGGCCTACACTGATGTAGGGGCACAGAGAGGAACAGCTGTAAACATGCATTAATAATTGGAACAAGGAATGTACAAAGTATGATTCTGGGAAAATTTGAAACTGTCAAAAATGAAATGGAACACATAAACATCAATATGCTAGGAATTAGTGACTGGAGATGGAATGGTATTGGCCATTTTTAATCTTACAATCACATGGTTTTCTGTTGGGAATGAAAAATTCAGGAAGAATTGTGTTGCATTCTTCATTAAAAAGAACATATCAAGATCTCTCTTGAAGTGCAATGTTGTCTGTGATAGGATACTATACTAATTCCTCCAAGGAGGACCAGTTAATACCACCATGATTCAAATTTACACACCAATCACCAAAGCCAGTAATGATTAAACTGAAGAATTCTACAGAATTCTTCAGTCTGAAATTGATCAAACACACACTCAAAATGTATTGATAATTACTGACAAAGGGAATGCAAAGGTTGGAAATAAAGAGGAAGGATCAGTAGTTGGAATATATAACCTTGGTGATAGAAACGATGCTGGAGATTGCGTGATAGAATTTTGAAAGACCAATGATAACTTCATTGCAAATATCGTTTTTAAACAGTTTGAAAGATGACTATACACATGGACTTTACTAGTCTGAATACACAGAAATCAAATTGATTACATCTGTGGAAAGAGATAGTGGGAAACCAAAAATAGGCCAGGGGCAGATTGTGGAACAGATCATCAACTGCTCATATGCAAGTTTAGAAAGAAGCTGAAGAAAATGTTTTAAAGCCAAGAAGAGCCAAACTGTGACCTTGAACACATCCCACCATGAATTTAGAGATCATCTGAAGAACATATTTGATTAATTAGATGCTAATGGAGTCCTGGTGTGGTATTGTGGGCTAATGAACTGGACTGCAAAGTCTGAACTCAAGGTCAGCGGCTTCTCCTCGAAAACACTATATAGGGTCACTATGGGTTGCAACTGACTCGACGGCACTTAACAACAACATCCCACAAGACCCAAAGCGTTGTGGATGACATCAAGAACATTATATAGGAAGAGACCAAAAGATCATTAAGAAAACAAGAAAGAAGAAGACAAAATTGAATGTCAGAGGAAATGCTGAAACTTGACATCCAGCATAGAGATGCTTAAGTGAATGGAAGAAATGAGATAAAAAACATGAATAGAAAATTTCAAAAGCATCATCTCAACATAACAATGTCAAATATTATAACAAAATGTGCAAAGACCTGGAATTAGAAAAAACAAAAATGAAGAGCACAGTCAGCTTTCCTCAAGCTGAAGGAACTGAAGAAAAGATTTAAGCCTACACCTGCAATATTGAAGGAGTCTATGGGAAAAATACTGAATGAAGCACAAAACATCAACAAAGATGGAAGGAATACATGGAGTCACTGTTCCAAAAAGATATGGTCAATATTCAGCCTTTCAAGAGACAGTACACAATCAAGGGTAAATGATACTGAAGGAGGAAATCCAAGATGCATATAAAGCATTAACAAAGAAAAAAGACCCAGGAATTCATGGAATACAAATCAAAATATTTCAATAAACTGATGGATGCCACACTGGAGGCACTTACTCATCTCTGTAAAGAAATTTGGAAGACAACTGCCTGGCCAGCTGACTGAAAGAGATCCATATTTGTACCGATTTCAAAGAGACGTGACCCAATGTAATGTGGAAATCACTGGACAAAACCATTAATATTCCATGTAAGCAAACTTTTGCTGAAAGTGTTACAAAATGGTTCAACCATACATTGATTCAAGCCAGATTCAGAAGATAGCATGGAATGAGAGCTATCACTACTGACATCAAATAGATCTTGGCTGAAAGCAGAGAATACCAGAAAGACGTTTACTTGTGCTTTATTGACTATGTAAAGACTTTTGATTTTATGGGTCATGACAAGCTATGAATAGCATTGTTGAAAATGAGTATTCCAGAACACTTAGTTGTGCTCACGAGGAACCTGTACATAGATCAACAGGCAGTTGTTCGAACAAAACAAGTAAACACTGAATGGTTTAAAATTAGGAAAGGTGTACACCAGGCTTCCATTCTTTTCAAAATATTCATTCAATATGTATGTGCAGCAAATAACTGAGAAGCTTGAATATTTTAAGAAAAATGTGACATCAGGATTGGAGGAAAACTCATTACCACCCTGTGATATGAACATGACATAACCTTTCTTGCTGAGGAGCAAAGAAGACTTGAAGTAGTTACTAATGGAAATCAAAGAACACAGCCTTTGGTTTGTATTGCACTTCAACATAAAGAAAACAAAAATCCTCACCAGGAGAATAATAAATAACATCCAGGATAAATGGAGAAAAGTTGAAGATGTCAAAGACTTCATTTTGCTCAGATGAGCCATCAACAGTCATGGAAGCAGCAGTCAAGAAATTAAATGATGTATTGCATTTGGAAAATCTGCTGCACAAGATTGCTTTAAAGTGTTGAAGAGCAAAGATATTAGTTTGAGGACTAAGGGGTGCCTGACACAAGCCATGATATTTTTGATAGCCTTATATGCATGCATGGACAGTGAATAAGGAAGACCATAGAAGAATTAATACATATGAGCTATGGTGTTGGAAGAGAATATTAAAAGTACCATGGACTACCAAAAGAACAAACCAATCTGTCATTTGCCAGAATGCTCCCTTGAAATCAGGATGGCCAGACTTCGTTTCTCTAATTTCTGACATATTGTCAGGAGGAGCCAGTCCCTAGAGAAGGATATCATGTTTGGTAAAATGGAGGGTCGTAGAAGAGGAAGACCCACAACAAGATGAATTTGTACAGTAGCTGCACCCATAGGCTCAAATGTAGCAATGACCATGAGGTTGATACAGGATCAGGCAGTGTTTTTTCTGTTGTACAAAGGATCAGTTTGAGTCAGTTCTGACTCAATGGCATCTAATAGCAACATCAACAATGATGTATTTGTTTTGTTAGCAAATCTGGCTAATGTTTCTACAAATATTACAATTACCAATTTGGTTCTTCTAAGTAAAAGATCAATTTACTCCCATTTGTCTGAAATTAATTGCACAGACTATGTGCTTTTCATTTGAAAATAACTGCATTACAGATTAATTATAATTAATGGACCCTGAAACTATGAAGGATGACAATACTTGAAAGAAAGGAAAAAAGAAAGATAGAAGGAAGGAAAGAAAGAAGAAAAGAAAAAACTGATATATATGTGTATATGTACATTTGTTAGTAAAATTTCTGTATAATCATTATTGTAGTCCCACAGTTGTGTTTTACAATTTGCTTATAGTTTTTTGTTTTTAAAACTTTTTATTGTGAATTGAGCAAGGTTTACAGACTAGATCACCAATTTTGCATTCAACATTGTTGCATCTCAATGAATGCTACCCCCTCCTTGCAACAACAATAATACCACTTCCTCCCTATGGTTCCTATTTCCATTCCACCACCTTCCCCAGCCCTTCACAACTTTGTTCTGAGGTAAATCCTGCCCTTTTAAATTTAAATAATTGATCTTTTTATGGTGAGCATACCATACCAGTTTTGCTATACTGCTCATATACCTACCTACTGCATGGATGAAAATTGGCCAACAAGGGTGGGACCTTCCAGACCTGAAGGGTGATCGAGAGCCATAGTGTCAGGTTTCTGCAGTCTCTTTCTTTCCAGTAACTCTGGTCTTTTTATATATTTTTAAATGATTTTATGCTTTGTATCACATTTTTTCCCACTAAACTCTGTCCCGGAACCTCTAAGGTGATTAAGAGCTGTTGGTAACCATATCAGAGTACTTATTAATTATTCTGGTGTCAGAGTTATGGGGACTGATTTTCACATGGTCGCTATGGGTCAGAACCTACTCGACGGCACTTAACAACAACAACAAATTATCCATTGGATTCATTAAATCTAACTTTCTTCAATTCTCATCATTCTTCTTCCTTCCACATATGGAGAGACAAATAGCTGTACCTTAGATTACTGCCTATTAGCTTTTAAGATCCCACCTGCTACTCACCAAAGAAGGATGTAGAACATTGTCTTTGTGGACTATGGTATTCCAACTAACCATGATATCCCCTGAGATTATGGTCTTGAGCCCTCAGGCACAACATTACCTGAAGATGTTTGATAGCATACAGGATGTTTTCGCTGCGATTCATAAGGTTTTCAATGACTAAATACTCGGA
>NW_006408711.1:1313177-1314737 GCF_000296735.1 Chrysochloris asiatica
ATTGATCATTACTGGTGATTGGAATGCAAAGGTTGAGAGCAAAGAGGAAGGACCAGTAGCTTGAAAATATGGCCTTGGTGATAGAAATTATGCTGGAAGTAAAGATAAGTTAAAATGCTTACTGATGAAGATCAAAGACCAGACCCTTCAATATGGGTTGCACCTCAATGTAAAGAAAACAAAAATCTTCACCACTGGCCCAATAAATAACATTCATATAAATAGAGAAAGATTGAAGTTTTTGAGGACTTCATTTTGCTTGGATCTTTCATTAACATTCATGAACTCAGTGCAGAAAGACATGCAGAACAAAGATAAGAGCAGCCTCACACACACACACACACAAAACAAATATAATGCCAGCAATTAATCCATACCTATTGATAATTACATTGAATGTAAATGGATTAAATGCACAAGTTAAGAGATGGAGAGTGGCAGAATGAATACGAAAACAAGATCTTACAATATTCTGTCTGTAAGAGACACACCTTACACAAAAAGAAAAAAACAGACTGAAAGTCAAAGGATGGAAAAAAATATATATACCAAGCTAACTGCAAAAAAAACCAAGCAGAAGTGGCAATACTAATTTCTGACAAAACAACCTTTAAGGCAAAAATCAGCATAATAGATAAAGATGGACATTATCTTATGAGTAAAGGGACAATTGAAAAACATAACCATAATAAATATCTATGCTTTCATTGAAAGAACTTCAAAATATATAAGGCAAACTCTAATGGATTTGAAGAAATAAATAGCCAAATTTACAATAATAATAGGAGATTTTAATACACCACTTTTTAAAAATGTACAGAACGACTAGAAAAAAAAACTCGACAAAGACACAGAGGAACTAAACAATGCAATCAACCAACTGGACCTTATAGATATGTACAGAGCATTCAACCCAATAGCACAATACACATTCTTTTCCAGTGTGCATGGAACATTCTCCATAATAGACCATGTGTTAGGCCACAAAACAAGCTTCCATAAATTTACAAACATCAATCTACAAAGCATCTTCTCAGACCGCAGTGCTAGCAAATGAGAAATCAACAATAAGAAATCCAAGGATATAAAGTCAAATACATGGAAACTGAATAACACCCTGTTGAAAAGCTACTGGGTAGTAGAAGAAATAAAATGTGAATTCACTAAGTTCCCAGAAACAAATGAGAATGAAAACACAACATACCATTGGCGGAAGCCATGCCATCAAGGAACAGAACAGCGAGTGACCCTAAGCATGAAAAGCTCATTGTTTAGCAAAGTGACAATGAGTGACTCCTTGAATGGCAAAGCCCCGAGGAGAACCTCATACTCTAGGCCTTGCAGTTCTTGTTTTTTTTCTTTTTGTGCATGGGTCAATTTTGATCTTATTATAAGAAGTTCTTTAATAATTTTCTATATATTTACTTGATAATTTGCTATTGTTGTTGTCAGGTGCCATAAAGTCGGAACCGACTCATAGCGACCCCATGCACAGCAGAACGAAACAATGTCCGATCCTGGGCCAACCTCACTACCGCTGACACACTTGAGTCCATCAAT
>NW_006408711.1:1316342-1329314 GCF_000296735.1 Chrysochloris asiatica
AAAGGAACAGGATATGATAAGAATCAAAGGGATGTTCTGATGTTTCTGTTTTGTTTTGTTTTTGTATCCTGAATGTTTGTTTAACACAAAGAATGTAACACTTAGTTAAATTGTAATTGATCGTAAGAGTATATAAGAAGCAAAAAACTTTTGAGTAAAGAGAAGTCATCATCATCTGCCTAAGACTCATGACCCATGGACTCTGTCTATGTGTGTGTGTGTTTTGCTGACTCCACATCCCCCTTCGAGAGCCCCCTAATAATTTGTCAAGGCTGGTTCCCGGCATACCATTTTGTTTGGACACGGCAAAAGCAGTATTGGGAGGACAGTTTATTGCAGTAAATGCACACTTTCAAAAATAAGAAAGAACCAAAATTAACACATTAACACAACATCTCCAACAACTAGAAATAGACCAGCAAAGTAAACCTACAGTCAACAAAAGAAAAGATATAATAAAGATTAGGCAGTTTACACAGGATATAAACACTCTCCCTGCCTGTCTCACTGGTCTTATCTCATAACATTCTCTGCCTCTACTTACCTCACTCTAACCATAACCTTCTTCTTGCCTCAGGTCTGCATTTTTTTTTATAACTATGAAGTCGTGTGCTTAAATCTATTTGGTCATGTGGTATTTATGCGAATACTCAATACACCTACTTCGCACAAATGTTGGTATTCAACATTTCACACTTATTATAACAATAAAACATATAATGACTACATTGTACATTAGCAACATATATCTGGCTGTAATTAATGACAAACTAACACTATGGAAGAATAACATTAGCTATGATATTATGATTAGCTATGATTTTCAATATTTTGGTAACATGTAATGATGAAGTTTTCAGTTATATAATTATGTAATTTGGCAGTCATGCAATGATTTAATCATCTTGCACTTTATGATCTTATGTGATGATTCTCAATTTTTGTATAATATAAAATCCTGTATAATGATTTAGTCTTCAAAACTCAACCAATCAGTAAATGAGGAGACGGTGAATTATATACATTTCAAACCCATGAGAATTTTGTCTGTCTTATTTGTCATTTCTAATGGTGATGATTATGTCCCATGGAGTTGATTCCAACTCACAGTGACCCTGTATAGGGTTTCCAAGGCTGTAAAACTTTACTGTAGCAATAAGCCTCATCTTTCTCCTGTGAGACAGTTGGTGGATTCTGTGTATTCCTTCCATCTTCTCTTGATGCTTTCTGCATCATTTAGTAATTTGTCCAGAGAATCTTTCAGTAACGAAAGTCGAGGCTTGAATTATTTATTCAGTTTCCCCAGCTTCAGAAATGTTGAGTGTGTTTTCCTTTATGGTTTTCTATCTCCAGATCTTTGCACATTTTGTTGTAAAATTTGGCTTTATCTTCTCGAGCTAATTTTTTACTTTCTTTTTTTTTTTTTTTCATCTCATTTACGTCCTCATTTCTTCCTTTTGCTTTAGCATCTGTATGCTGGAGAGCAAATTTCAGTGTCTCTTGTGACATCCATTTTGACCTTTTCCTTCTTTCTTGTCATCTTAATGATAGTAATAGTCTTAAATATAGTAGTCACTTAAACATTTCCTGAATAAACTCTTAGCTTGGGGAGGGCTCAGAATTCTCTCAGAAGTTTCAATAAAATAGTCAATTTAGAGTATTACATTTAGTAAATTTACACAGATTGGAGGCCTTGTTAGCTGATAAAAGGATGTAATTCAGAGCATAAGTTTTTGATCATAGTGATATCAAATTTTGGTTCATTTTTAATCTACATAACCTTGCTGTTTTTACATGCCATTGAGTCGGTACCAACTCATAGCGACTATATGCACAACAGAACTGAACACTGCCTGATTCTGGGCCAACCTCACAATCGTTGTTACATTTGAGCCTTTTGCTGCTGCCACTGTACCAATGCCTCTCATTGGGGGGTGGGGGGGGAGGTCTTCCTATTTTTCTCCAGCCCTGCACTCTAACAAATATAATATCTTTGTCCAGTGAATGGTCCCTCTTGACAATATGTCCAAAGTATGCAACAAGAAGTCTGGCCATCCTGGCTTCCAAGGAGCACTGTGGCTGTACTTCTTCCAACACAGATCTATTTGTTCTTTTTCAGTCCTTGGTACTTTCAATATTCTCCTAGAACACCATAACTCAAATGCATCAATTCTTCTATGGTCTTTCTTATTCACTATCCAACTTTCGCATATATATGAGGTTATTGAAAATACCATGGTTTGGGTCAGGTGCACTTTAGTCCTCAAAATGACATCTTTGCTCTTCAACACTTTAAAAAGGTCTTGTGCAGAAGATTTGCTCAATGCAATACACTGATTTTTTGACTGCTAGTTCCATGAATGTTGATAATAGGTCCAAGCAAAATGAAGTCCTCAAAAACTTCAAACTTTTCTCTATTTATATGAATGTTACTTATTGGGCCAGTGGTGAGGATTTTTGTTTTCTTTACATTGAGGTGCAACCCATATCAAAGGGTCTGGTCTTTGATCTTCATCAGTAAGCATTTTAAATTATCTTTACTTTCAGCAAGCAAGGTTGTGTCATCTGCAAATCACAATCATAATACCACATTTATCATCATAAAATTCAGCTTCTTTGATTATTTGTTCAACATACAGATTGAATAAGTATTGTGAAAGAAAGCAACCACGGCACACACCTTTCCTTATTTTAAACCATTTGGTGTTTCCTTGTTGTATTTGAATAACTGCCTCTTAGTCTATGTACAGATTCCTCATGAGCACAATTAAGTATTCCAGAATAGTTATATTTTCAATGTTGTCCATAGCTTGTCATGATCCACATTATTAAAAGCCTTTGCATACCCAATATAGCAAAGGTAAACGTCTTTCTGGTATTCTCTGCTTTCAGCCAAGATCTATCTGACATCAGTTATAATATCTCTCATTCCACATCCTTTTCTGAAATTGATTTGAACCTCTGGAAGTTCTCTGTCAATGTATGATTGTAGACATTTCTGTATAACCTTTAGCAATACCTTACTTACATGGGCTATCAAAGATACTGTCCAATGATTTCCTCTTTCTGTTGAGTCACTTCTCTCTGGAATTTGCACAAATACAGATCTCTTCCAGTTAGTTGGCCAAGTAGCTCTCTTCCAAATTTCTTGGTATAGATAAGTGAGTGTCTCGAGTACCACATCACTTTGTTGAAAGATTTCAATTTGTATTCCATCAATTCCCAGTGCCTTCTTCTTTGCGAATGCCTTCAGTGCATCTTGGACTATTTCCTTTATTATCACTGACTCTTGATCATATGCTACCTCTTGAAACAATTAAACATTGACCATTTCTTTTTGGTACAGTGATTCTGTGTATTCCTTCCATCTTCTTTAAATGGTTCTTCACCATTTAGTATTTTGTTCAAAGAATCCTTCAATACAAGTTGAGGTGTTTTTTGTGTTTGTTTGTTTTTTCTTCAGGTCCTTCAGCTTGAGAAATGCTGAGAATGTTCTTCCTTTTTGATTTTCTAACCTCAGGTCTTTGCACATTTATTTATGATATTTGACTTTATCCTCTTGAGATGAGCTTTGAAATTTTCTGTTAATATCTTGTAGCTCCCCATTTCTTCCATTTGCTTTAGCATATGTATGCTAAAGAGCACGTTTCAGAGTCTCTTCTGACATCCGTGTTGATCTTTACCTTCTCTCTTGTCCTCTCAATGGCCTTTTGCTTTCTTCCTGTATGATATTCTTGATGCCATCCCATAATTCTTCTAGATTTCAATCTTTTGTGTCTGATTCATCAAGTATGTTCTTTAGGTGATCTCTAAATTCACATGTGATATAATCAAGGTCATATTTTGGCTCTTGTGGAATTGTTTTCAATTTTCTTCAGCTTCAGCCTGAATTTTCATATCCACAGTCTGACCCTTGCTTTGCCTGATGATTTGGAGCTTTTCCATCATCTCTTTCCACAGATGTTGTCAATTTGGCTTCTGTTTTTCTATCTGGTGAGGTCCATGTGTATAGTCACCTCTTATGCAGTTTTAAAAAGTACTTGCAAAGAAGAATTCATTGGTTTTGCAAAATTCTATCATGTTATCTCCAGCATTGCGTATATCACCAAGGACATATTATTTTCCAACAACTGATCCTTCCTCTTTGTTTACAACCTTGGCATTCCAATCACCATTAATGCACAATCTTGATTTCATGTTTGATCAGTTTCAGAATGAAGCAGTTGATAGATTTCTTCAATTTCATAATCACTGGCTTTAGTTTTTGGTGCATCAATTTGTATAACAGTAGGATTAACTGGTCCCCCTTGTCTGTGGATGAGTATTGTCCTATCACACCATTGTGCCTCATGACTTCTCTTAGTATGTTCTTTTGATGATTAATTCAATGCCATTCTTCTTCAATTTGTCTTTCCCAGCATAGTAAATAATTTGATTGTCAGATTCAAAATGGCCAATACTAGTCCATTTCAGCTCACTAATGCCTAAGATATTGATGTTTATACATTCAATTTCATTTTTGATAATTTCCAATTTTCCTAAACTCATATTTTGTACATTCCATGCTCTGATTATTAATGGAATTTTTCAGCTGTTTCTCTTCCTTTTGAGTTGAGCCTTATCAGAAAATTAATTTCTTGATGTCTTTACAACATTCACGTGTTCACTGCCAACTTTACTCTGAGTAGGCAGCTATTCCTCAGTCACATTCTGAATGCATTTCAAACTGAGAGGCTCATATTCTAGCACTATATCTGACATTATTCTGGTGCTCTTCATCATGTTTCAATATTTAATAATATGATGCTGACAGTTTTCCACTGCTACTCATAAGATTTCAGTAACTAAGTATTCAGAAGTATTTCATCTCTCCTTCTTCCTACTCTGTCTTATTCTGGAAGCTCATCTGGAACCTGTCCAACATGATTGACCCTGCTGGTATTTCAAATACCAGTCCCATGCCTTCCAGAATCTCAGCAACACACAAGCCACCACCGTACCACAAACTAACAGACCATAGGTGTATTTATTTTGTAAATTCATTGTCATCTTCTGTAAATGGTGATGAGTTATTCTCAAAGGTTTAATGTGAGAACATTGGCAAATCTGTTGTTATAAATATGGTATATTATAAAGAATAACAATAAATTCATCTGTATATCATAGATAAAAATAAATATATGATATTATTTTATGAATAATTGTTGTTATAAACTTCAATGATTTAGAATGTTTTTGAAATCTTGCTTGTCTCATCTATTTGTAGCTATAAAACACACTAATCTTCTTCTAAATTGTTTGAGATACTGAAAAATAAACCACAGTGAGTAATATAAATCAATCCTACTGGTAACCAGTGTGCTGATATCTTTATGGAGAGACGCAAATCAAAATAACAATGAGATATCATCTCACACCAGCAATAACAGCAAAGAACAAAAAAATAGAGGCCAATAAATGCTGGTGAGCATACGGAGATACTTGGACCCTCCTACATTGTTGGTGGGATTGACAAATGGTCCAACCACTCTGGAAAGCAACATGGCACTTTCTCAGAGTGTTGGAAATAGAAATACCTTTTCGATCCAGCAATTCCTCTACTTAGTATTTACCCACAAGAAATATGAACCATAACACAAGTAGATATATGCACACCAATGTTCATAGGAGCATTATTTACAACAGCAAAAATATGGAGACAGCCTAAGTGCCCATCAGTTGAGGTATGGATAAACAAACTGTGGTACATACACACAATGAAATACCATGCTACCTTAAAGAGCAACAAGGAAGCAGTAAACCACCACATAACATGGATGAACCTTAAAGACATTATGCTGAGTGAAATTAGTCAGTCACAAAAGGAGAAATTCTGCACAGGACCATTTTTGTAAAAGAATAAGAAAAAGAACCCACACTAAAAGGTGGTGGTGGGGGGTTTATATATATATTTGTTGATCACCTGGATGTATGGGATGAGAGGAGGGGAGAGAGGTATAGGAAGATAGAGTACAGGGTAGGGAATAAACAAGGATAGCTTGGGTGCTGTGGGGGCAGGCAGAGAAAATATACAGGAAGAAGGAAGGGAATGGAAGAAGAAGGCTGATGGGAGAACAGTTAAGGAGGTTCCCATAGGGTAAGAGGGACAGAGGTAAATGATGATGTATCCATAACCTTGGAACAACAGGGCTCCAAGATACAGGGATTGAGGCATGGTTTGAGGAGTAAAAGAGAGGAACAATGTTAAGATGCTTGGCTGTCTTTTGACTCTTGGTTTCCTTTGCCTACCATTGTAAAATAGACATTTGAGGGAGGGGGAGAAAGGAATAGCAAGAAACATCACTACAGAAACCTTGTAAGTCTGTCTTTAGCCTATAACTGATTGGAATACTTTAAAGGGGGCTAGAAGTTGCCCAGTGAAAGAGGCTTCTTGTGGAGTCTTTACATTGCTTAAGACCATAGGTGGAATCTAGAACCCCATCCAGAACCAACTGAGGTACGAAATTTCCACTGGAAAGGATGAGTAGGCCAGCCTGGAGTGGCTACAAGAAGAAAAGATACTTCATGAAAGAAAGACCAGCAAGAAAATTCTGAAACAATAAAGGCATTCTGATTGATTACTAAATGAACAAGTACGCTGTTCGCCTGGGAGCCATCAAGGCAAGTGGTCGGGACCCCTCAGAGCAAACCCTTTTCCAAGACTGAGACTCAAGGGGAATACATGAACAGACATGTAGTCTGGCTGGTGACCATGTTGGTCACTGACAAGCTGAAGGGAGGACAAAACAGCAATGAAGTTGCGAGTTAAGCCCAACCACATTCAATAGACCCCTGTGACCCCAGGTAGACCAAGATGGCCAGCAGTATGGCAAGACCTGAGGACTCCTGGGCCCAGAGGCAGTGACATGGCCACAGAGGACTAGAGTGCAGGGTGAAGTGTCCAGTTGATATGAAGTGAGGGGAGATGCACAAGAATGCCCACACTTGCAGAGAGTATCCACTTGACCTGGTTTCAATGGCTGGATGATCAGAATTTGACTAGAAGAAGAAAAAAGAGAAGAAAAAAGAGTAATCTGGTACAGTTTGATGATTTTTTCCCCCTGTACTTAAGGATGTAGTAGCTTCAAAAATGGGGCAAATCTTTTTTTACAGTGAGGATCACTCTCACCCCCTCATTACAAAAGGTTGACAAGGATGGGCAACTTAGGTATTGGCTATCCAAAATGGGGGTGGAGGCTTATAAATGCAAGAAATGCCTGGCTTACAATCTTTCAAGAGGGAGCCTAGTTCCAGAGGGGGCTGGAGAAGGTAGAATAACCACTGAATGATTTCCAATCTGTTGGAACCAGACTGGTGAAAGGAAGTGGGATAAGACTCTTGGGGTACAATAGTGAATAATTGCCATCAGGACTGACTGTGAGCATAGAAAATATAGGCATAGATGGTTTTGGGAAAAGGAGGGGAGTGATTGATTTTGCATCCTAGGAGCAGAGGTGCCAGTGACCGTCATGTGAGAAAAGCAGAGAGAGTGACCCTACCTAGAGAGGCAGTGATGCCAGGGATGGAAACAGAGATGATGATGTTGGCAGATGGAGTGGCTAGGGACCCTGGACACAGGGAGGGAGAAGGGCTGTATTCTGGCAACAAGGAGCGGGCCTGTGTGGTGTATCCTTTGGTTATTTGATGATGCATGGAGGGAATTATAATCATTGCAATGAATTGAAACATGATAGCATGAATGTAAAGCTGATATTCTCCCACATAAACCTCATAATAAATACTTAAAAAAAAAAAAAGTAACATAGTGATGCAACAGAATGCAGAAATTAGTAAACAATTTGAAATGGGTATAGAATTTTGCTAAGGAAAACAAAAAACTGATTGCAGAAGTACATTGACAGGGAACTGCCAGATACTCAAGCCAGATTCATAAGAGAACATGTGTGTTACTGTGACTTTACTTAATATGGCTTTCTATCCAAAGTATTTTTGTTGTTGTTGTTGTTAGGTGCCATCAAGTCGGTACTGACCCATAGCAATCTAATGCACAGCAGAACGAAACACTGCCCAATCCTGGGCCAACCTCACTACTGTTGCTCCGCTTTAGTCCATTGATGCTGCCACTTGGCCAATCCATCTCATTAGGGGTCTTCCTCTTTGTCTCTGACTCTCCACCTTACCAAACAGGATATCCTTCTTCAGTGACTAGTCCCTCCTGATAATATGTCCAAAGTATGAGAGACGAAGTTTGACTATCTTGACCACCAAGGAACACTCTGGCTGCACTTCTTCCAAAATGGATCTATTGGTTCTTTTGGCAGACCATGGTACCTTCAATATTCTCCTCCAACACTATAACTCAAAAGCATCAATTCATCTATGGTCTTCCTTATTCACTGTCCAGCTTTCATATGCATATGAGGTTATTGAAAATACCATGGCTTAGGTCAGGTGCACCTTAGTCCTCAAGCTGACATCTTTGCTCCTCAACACTTTAAAAAGGTCTTGTGCAGCAGATTTGCCTAATGCAATATGTCATTTGATCTCTTGACTGCTACTTCCATGAGTGTTGATAGTTGATACAAGAAGAATGAAGTCCTTGATAACTTCAATCTTTTCTCCATTGATAGAATGCTGTTTATTGGTCCAGTGGTAAGGATTTTTGTTTTCTTTACATTGAGATATAATCCATACCGAAGGCTGTGTTATTTGACTTTTATCAGTAAATGTTTTAAGTCGTCTTCACTTTCAGCAAGCAAGTTTGTATCATCTGTATATCACAGGTTGTTAATGAATCTTCCTCCAATCTTGATGCCATGTTTTTCTTCATATTACCCAGCTTCTTGGATTATTTGCTCAGCATACAGATTAAATAAGTATGGTGTAAGAATACAACCCTGTCACACATCTTTCTTAAATTTGAAACAATTCAGTGTTCCCATGTTCTATTCAAACAACTGCCTCTTGGTCCATGTCCAGATTCCTCATAAACACAATTAAGTGTTCAGGAATAATCATAATTCACAATGTTGTCCATAGTTTGTCATAATCCATACAATCGAAAGCCTTTGCATAGTCAATAAAGCACAGGCACATATCTTTCAAATATTCTCTGCTTTCAGCCCAGATCCATTGGACAATAAGCAATGATATCCCTCATTCCACAACCTTTTCTGAATCTGGTTTGAACCTCTGGAAGTTGTACGCCGTTTCTGTATTACTTTTAGTAAAATTTTATTCGCATGGAATATCGAAGAGATTGTCCGATGATTTCCACATTCTGTTGGGTCACCTATCTTTGGAATGGGAACAAAGATGGATCTCTTCAAATCAGTTGGTCAGATAGCTGTCTTCCAAATTTCTTGGCATAGATGAGTGAGTACCTTCTGTGCCTACTCCCTTTCTTAAAAGAGTTAAATTTTTATCCCATCAAATCCTTGTGCCTTGTTCATTGCCAATTCTTTCAATGTACCTTGGACTTCTTCCTTCAGTATCCTCGGAAAGAGACAATGGAAAAGCTCCATCCATATCATTAGTCAAAACAAAGCCAGGGGTAGATTGTGGAACAGACCATCAATTGCTCATATGCAAATTCAAACTGAAGCTCAAGAAAATGAAAACAAGTCCATGAGACCCAAAATATGACCTTAAATATATCCCACCTGAATTTAGAGATCATCCGAAGAACATATTTGATACGTTAAACACTAAAGACCAAAGACCAGAAGAGTTTTGGGATGACATCAAGAACATCATACAGATAGAAAGCAAAAAGTCATTAAGAAGACAAGAAAGAAGGAAAAGGTCAAAATGAATGTCAGAAGAGACACTGAAACTTCCTCTCTAGCATAGATATGCTAAAGCAAATGAAGAAATGAGGAGGTACAAGAGCTGACTCAATGGCACTTAACAACAACAACAACAACAACAAGAGCTGAACAGAAAATTTCAAAGATCAACTTGAGAAGATAAATCCATATATTAGAACAAAATGTGCAAAGATCTGGGTCAGAAAACAAAAAGAGAAGAACACGCTCAGCATTTCTGAAACTGAGGGAACTGAAGAAAAATTCAAGCCTCAACTTTCATTATTGAAGGATTCTCTGGGCAAATTATTGAATGATGCAGAAAGTATCAAAAAAAGATGGAAGGAATACAGAGAGTCACTGTACCAAAACTAAATGGTTGATGTTCAGCTGTTTCAAGAGGTTTCAAGAGGTAGGACTCCATAGTTGTTTCAAATTTCTTGTCTGATATTTCCCACATCTGTTTTACATGTCATTATGGTTCTGAAGCTCATTTTGTCTTTTCAGAACGTTTTTGTTTGTTTTCTTTTTCTTTTCTTGCCCTTAGTATGACTTGTAATTTTTCGTATTATGTAAATCAGCCTTTACTGAGAGGTTTTATGTTAATCTGACTATAAGTCATGTTGTGCTCAATGTTTTCTGTAGCTGTATATACCTGAGACTTCAAATCTTTCTGGTGTCCTTGTTTATGTATCATCTGATTAGGTTGGGTTTCCCTAAATATTCTTCCTTAAAAAGAGTTTGCATCATGTGGCTCGACTATAATTCACTTTTATTATACTGCAGCCTTTTTGTTGTGGTTGTAAGTTACAGGGGAAAGGAAGTACTATACGATTTTATGATTAAAACTCAGTGTTTTACTACAGCTGTGCTGTATCACTGGGCTGTAACCTTCACAACAAGTTTTTTATCTTCTCCTAAACAGGGTCGCTATGGGTCGGACCCGACTCGATGGCACTTAACAACAACAACAACAATCCTTTAGGTGAGATAGGAAGGATAAAGGAAAGTTGACTGGGAAAAATGCCCTCCCCACCTGTCCCAGGGGGAATAAGCTTTTAATAGTGTTTTCACTCAGAGTTCTGGTGTGGTGCTGTGAGATAAAGCACTAGACTATAAGGTAGGTTTGAGCTACAGTGTTGGCAGTTCAAATTCACCAGCAGCTCTTCCCTTAACAACAGCACTTGTTATAACTCTGAATAGCAGATCTTTGTTATGAAGAATATTTTCAGCTTATATTTCACAGTTACTCTTCTTTTCTCTCTGCCAGAGCCTTCAGGGGATTTTTCTCAGTTGTTCACCATACAAACTTGGTGGAGTCTTGGAGGCAGACTGACACAATTGCTGAGCCCGAAAAGTTGAAGCCCCAGACATTTTTACTCCCAGCTTTGTCTTCATTAAGTCTCCAATAATTAGTCCAAATTACCATTTAACTGTTCCTACCAATTTATGGCTCATTTAGCTTCTGCTTCAGGTAAGCATATCTTGGCTGTGTCTAGAGTCACTTTTTCCTTCATATTTTAAGTGGCAGATTGCCCTATGTTTTCAGTTCTCTGATGGGTCCAAGAAAAGAAAAGTTATTGACTTTCAGTTGTTTGTTTGTTTGTTTGTTTTCATTTTCTCTTGTTTTTAAAAATGGGAATAATTTTCCCCATTAAAGCTAAAGCCAGAAGTCCTTTCCTCTTCTTGCCTTTTAATTAAATTACATGAATTGGCTTTGGAGATCTTTTTAATTTTACTTTTTTTAAAAAATTTTCTGCTTTTAAATGTCTTAAAGAGATTTGGGAAGCTAAGATGTAGATTCAGGATAGTCACTTGAATGATTAAAAATAATTCATTGTGGATCTCTAAATTATTTCTTCATCTTTGATCTTTGCATTTTATAGTTTTCTTCATTGTAAACATTCCTTTACAAATGATATCCTAGAGCTCTGCCAGTTATCTTTGGGAATTCTTAGATCCATCATTATTATAATTTTGATACAGAAGTAACGTTTTATACTGCAGTCTGCTCAGCTTCAATATGAGAAAACTAGCACATAGAAAGAATAAATGACTTTCTATTCTCCATTGTACCTTTTTTTTTTTTTTTTAACTTGAATCAAATCAGTATTATTTCTTTCTGGAGAATTTATTTCTATCTCAAAAGTGTGTAACATAACTTTTCATTAAGAAGCAATAATTTTCCTGCGTTCAGGATCAAAAAATATACTACCTAATAGCTTTGAAAATGTTCTGCTTGCAGCATGGTTTGGACGACATTGGTGGATTTACTTATTTGCTTTTATAGTTCTGGTTTCTGAAATTGAACAATGAAATAATTGCCAAATAGGGAAAGATAGCTTGTGACTGTAGAATGCATTTGAGGCATTTTATTGTTGCTTTGATTTCAACATAGTTGCTAACTTTGATTCCCTTCTTCCCCCACCCCAGGGGTGGGGGGCGCGGGGAAATGAACTGATAAAATCCTTTGTTTGTTAAGTGTACTTTTTAAACTGAAGTGATGAGACAAGTAGAATATTTATTAATAAAAAATAATTCATGTAAAAGAACTTCTATTTTTACTTAAATAAATCAATTTAGTTATAAAATTTTGTATAAACTGAAATGAAATGAAATTAGATTCTAATTATTCAGGTGCTTTCTGACCTAGACAAAATTATAACAATTTTGTTGTTTTTATTTTTGTTCCTAGATTAGGAAACAAACAGCAAAAAAAGATTGGGTTGGTCTACTTGAAACAATATTCATATTTAGATATTGCTGTCTGTACTTTTCCACTCTTTTCTTACATGTAGAGAAAGATCAATCACTTAAAAATTAAAATGTACTCAGGCTTTCTATTGTGCAATAGACTATAAATGTCAATCACAGAATCTCCCTTTACCCTTTTCTTTTGCAAATGTGTTTAGGAAATGCAAAAATAGAGTAATAATAAACATACAAACTATTTAAATGAATAGTTTTGACAACTGAATTCTAACAGAATCACCAAAGCTTCAGAAGCTCCTTTCTTTGAATGATAGGATCTGTACTTGTTTATAACTGTGACTTTCATAGAACCTATGTTGTTGTTGTTGTCAGGGGCCATCGAGTCGGAACCGACTCATAGCGACCCCATGCACAGCAGAACGAAACAATGCTCGATCCTGGGCCAACCTCACCA
>NW_006408711.1:1330354-1332188 GCF_000296735.1 Chrysochloris asiatica
TGCTTTCAGCCAAGATCCATCGGACATCAGCAATGATATCTCTCGTTCCACGGCCTCTTCTGAATCCAGCTTGAACCTCTGGAAGTTCTCTGTCATTGTATGATTGTAGCTGTTTCTGTATTACCTTGAGCAAAACTTTGCTTGCTTGAGTATGAAGGGCAATACAGTTTATTTTCCTGTCCACATATATAGAACCTATAGTGTTCTAATATGTGGACAGGAAAATAAACTGTATTGCCCTTCATACTCAAATTAGATAAAATCTGACTGGTCACCTATCATTCACTGTATATCTCTAACGTCTATAGAGTCCTGGTGTGGCTCTGTGGAATAAACACTGAACTTCTAACAACCAAGTTGACAGTTCAAACCCTCCAGTTGCTTTTTGGAAACACTATACAGGGTCACTTTGAGTTGAAACTGACTGGACAACAATTAACAAAACAATGTTCATAAGTGTTATGAAAATCAGAAGCAATATAAAAAGTCAATAATTTATATTATTTGCTTATTTTTTATTTTCTCCACAAGAAATTTGAATAGTCAACTTCCCAGATTCAAGTTCCTACATTAGTAAAACAGAGAGAATTGACTCCAATATGATTTCAGTGTTTTAATTGCATTAAAATTCACAAGATTATGAAATATTTTATATAATTGATTTGTTGTTGTTGTTGTTAAGTGAGTGCCATTGAGTCAGTTCTGAACCACAGCTACCCTGTATAGGGTTTCCTAGGATTGATGAGTAAGCTTGAACCACCAACTTTGCCATTCAAACCAACTTTACTGTCTAGCACATTAACCCACAGCACCACACTAGGACTCCATAATTAATTTAACTCCATGTAATTAAATCCTTTATATAATTTTACTTAACAAAATAGGAATGGATTTAAAAAATGTAATCTATGTTAGTTTATTGTTTGTTTGTTTTTTTCTTCAAAACCAAATTGAAGCACTAATATTAATATCTTAAAGAAAAAACAAAACAAACAAAGAGGTATGCATCTAACTAACTGTTATGGTTTTGTATAGACTTGGCTAGGCCATAATTGTAATTGATTTTTCAGGCTTGATGTAATCATCCTCCATTTTGTGATCTGATGCAAGCAGTCAATCAGTGAAAGATAAATTCTTGGGGGGTGTGGCCTGCATCCCATATAGAGGAGACTTAAAAAATTTCCTGTAAAAATGCAGTTAAAGATAATGGAAAATTTTCATGAATTTTTGAAGCTGTCTCATGTGTAGATGTTCTTGAAACGCTCATGAGCCAGAAGCTTGCAGTCTGGAATGCTTTTTGGGTCCATCATTCCCTGTAGCTATGTCAGTGTCAGTCAAGAGAAGCCTCCAGTTCAAAGTATAACCCTCATATATGACACACACACGTGTGTGTATTTGTGTAGGTAGGTAGATGATAGATAGATAGATAGATAGATAGATAGATAGATAGATAGATAGATCAATAGAGATAGATACAGATATAGATATATATTGCTATTGTTAAGTGCCATTAAGTTGGTTTGGACTCACAGTGACCCTGTATAGGTTTTTCTGAGAATTCCTGTTAGGTTTGAACTGTTGACCTTGTGGTTACCAGTCCAGTGCTTATCTTAGAGTGCAACACCAAGATGTAACAATGTAGGATAAGTACTGGACTGGTAACGTTAATGTGAACATATCAATGTCATTGTTAAGTGCCATCGAGTCAGTTCTGACTCATAGTGGCCCTATGTAGGGTTTCTAAGGAGCGGCTGGTGAGTTTGATCCACTGACCTTGTGGTTCAAACTGATCTTGGGGTTGCGTGCTTATCCTGCAGTCCCACACCAGGACATT
>NW_006408711.1:1333743-1344033 GCF_000296735.1 Chrysochloris asiatica
TCTCCCGCGGAGCGGCTGGTAGTTTCAAACCGCTGACCTTAAGGTTCGCAGCCCGATTCGTAACCACTACACTACCAGAGCTCCTTAGTTCATGCTTTTCTTGTTCCCTTCCCCTCCCTATTAAACAAACATATCTATCTTTGAAGCACCTTTTCTTTCTCTCTGACCCCCTTTTATTTGTTATGCCTTTCTGTTGTTTGAAATGGTTTAGAACAACATTTATGTTCTTTTAAAATCAAAGGGGACTCTATTGTACAAAGTGTCTTGTATTCATAGTATTAAATTACACAAACACTATCATTTTATTGTTGACTTACACAGTTAAACCTGTGAAAACTGGAAGCAGTGTAAGGCAGAAACCCATCTCACAAGGAAAACTCAAATATTACAGTTTCCACCAAACAAGGAGCCATAGAAAAATGGCAAGACTGCACCTTGGCAAGGTTAGAAAACTTGTAAGACCCAGACAAGCAAGGCAATCCCATCTGAGTTATTACTCTCACAGGTTTTACTGTATAAAAGTGAATTCATGTATAAAATCTGAAATACAAGATTCTCCCCTCAGGAATATTCATGTTAAACATTCACTTTATTTGTGTAGGTTTCGAAATAACCATCAAAGGAGCCAACATGGAACCACACACAGCGCATTCTCTCATCTGCCTTTATGGCTTGTCTTTTACTTTCTGCATCCCCACCCCTCTGCACTGTCATCTGCAATGTATGTTATTGTCTTTATATCAAGGAGAATGTCGGATGTCCATACTGTACTCTAAGGTGGGAGTTGTAAAACTACTTTCAAAATGAAGAAAAAGAAAATCTCCTTAAAAAAATAGGGCTTGCAGAAAACGGACGCAGGACC
Source organism: Chrysochloris asiatica (assembly GCF_000296735.1). Lineage (NCBI taxonomy): Eukaryota > Metazoa > Chordata > Mammalia > Afrosoricida > Chrysochloridae > Chrysochloris > Chrysochloris asiatica. The sequence continues at coordinate 1,334,606 of NW_006408711.1, forward strand.
TATATTTCACACCATATGCACAAACTCATTCAAAATGGATCAAAGACCTAAGTTAAAGCTTTCATTATAAAATTCATATAAAAAAATAGGGACAAAACTACAGGGCCTAATATTTTTTATATAGATTTATCAAATACAACTAAAAACATATGAACAGCAAAAGACAAATTGAATAACTGAGATCTCATAAAAGTTAAATGCCGATTCTTATCAGAAAAAGATCTATCAGAAGAGTCGAAAGACAACATTGTTGTTATGTGCCTTGGAGTCAGTTCTGTCTCATAGCGACCCTGTACAGGGTTTCCAAGGCTGTAAATTTTTACTGGAGCAGAAAACTTCATCTTTCTCCCACGGAACAGCTGGTAGTTTCGAACTGCTGACCTTGAGATTAGCAGCCCAATTTTAACCACTACATTACCAGAACTCCTTCTCTGACCCATAGCGACCCTCTATAGGGTTTCTGAGGATCAGCTCAAGCTGGCTATCTTGCAATTCAAACGACTTTGTAGTCTGGCACACTAACACACAGAGACTAGAAAATAATCTTTGAGGATGGCATATTCTATAAGGGTCTTATCTCTAAAATATATAGAAAGCTTCTATAACTGGAAAAAAAAATAAAACAATTAACTTAAAAATGAGGAAAGGAAATGAGCATAAACTTCAACAAAGAGAACATTCAAGAATATAGCAAGCACATGAAGAAACATGAAAATGGCACTGACAAAAAAATAAAAACAAGCATGTTGTTGTTATATACCGTGGAGTTGTTTCCGACTCATAGCGACCCTCTACAGGGTTTCCGAGGCTGTAAATCTTTACAGGAGCAGAAAGCCTCATTGTCCTCCCACGGAACAGCTGGTAGTTTCGAACTGCTGACGGTGAGATTAGCAGCCCTATTCATAACCACTACGTAAACAATAAATGCTTGTGAGTATATGCTGAGATTAAAATCGTTTTGCATTGCTAGTATGATTATAAAGTGGCTCCATCACTATGGAAAACACTACACCATTTCCTAATAAAACAACAACTGGAAATAGAAGTACTCAAGCAATCACAATAGCATTCCTAGATATGTAACTAAAAGGCTAAAAGAGGTGACATCTTTTAGTTACATGTGTTTGTAACTAAAAGAGGTGACATAAAATCACACTCCTAGGTATATAACTCTAACAGGTGACACTAACAGACATATGAACTACTATATTCCTTTTGCAGTATTATTCATAATAGCAAAATATGGAAAACAACCTAAAGGCAGAAGAATGAATAAATAAAATACGGTGCATATGTAAAAGGAAATACTTACTACACAGTCTAAAAGACTCATAATAAATATTCAGAACATTTAATGGTATGGATAAAACAGTATGGTATTATGATGAGTGAATTTGTCAATCACAAATAGGTAGATATTTTATGATTTCACTATTTTGAAAAGATCAGAATAAGATCCCATATAGAGACTAATATCCATTGCTGGTTATCAGTTAGTAGACACTTGTTGTGTTTGGTAGTGGAAAATGCAACATTGAATATGAGTGAAGTGTGCACAGACTGACTAAGGCAAAAGATATCAATGAGATGTACATAAGAAAAACAGGAACTTCTGGTGATTTCTATTGTGTATATGAGATAAAGATGAGACTATCTCCATCCTTATCACATATACACTATAGATTTTTAGAAGTTAGTTCTCCTAACTAACTTCTGCACATATTTGTGACCTCGGAAACCAAATGCCATGTCACTATGAGTTGAAAATGACCTGACAGCTCTTAACAACAACAACAACATATACATTGGTACAACAGCAATAACTACCAAATATATATATACTTACCAGTATATAAGGGTAAGTAAAAAATAATGCAAGAAAAAAACCCCACAAGCCTCTTTAAAAAATATGTAAAAACGTTAAACTATTGTTTCTCAAATAATACAGGAAGCTAAATTATATGAAGAAGAATGTGTGGCATCAGGATTGGAAGAAGACTCATTAAAACCCGCAATATTCAGACAATTCAACCTTGCTTGCTGAAAGTTAAAGAGGACTTAAAATATTTATTGATGGAGATCAAAGACCACAGCTGTCAGTATGGTTTGCACTTTATACTTTCTCCATGGTGAAGACTTTTGTTTTCTTTACATTAAAGTTATTAAAGACTTCATTTTGGTTTGATATACTGTAAACAGCACAAACCTATTTAAAGTGTTCAAGAACAAAGATGATGATTTGAGGAGTAAGGTGTGCCTAGCCAAAGCCCTGGTATTTTTACTAGCTTCATATGCATATGAAAGTTGAACAATGGATGTTAAAGACCAATAGAAAAATTGAAGCATTTGAATTATGGTGTTGGAGAAGAATATTAAAACTAACATGGACTGTGTTGGAAGAAGTATAACCAGAATGTTCCTTAGGAGCCAGGATGGTGAGACGTCATCTCTCATAACTCAAACATATTATCAGGAAGGAGCAGTCCCTGAAGAAGGATGGACGTCTTGCTTGGTAAAGTGGAGGATTAGTAAAAATGTGATGGACTCACAAAGTGGCAGTAACAATGGACTCAAACATAACAACTATTGTGAATGTGGTGCAGAACTTAGCAGTGTTTGGTTCTGTTATGTATAAGGACCGAATCTACATCTCCTAACAACACCAACAAGAACACTGTTTCTCAGAATATCCTCCACCTCGGTCTATGCACGTCTGCAGGTGATGTTTATACTTGGGGTAATTTTCTTGGCTTTTATCTCAGTGTTCAATTTTCTTAAAGATTATTAGTAAGAGTTCCTGTGATTATCTTATATTTTTTTTACTTAAGTCTGTCATGAGTACCCCATTTCGAACTCAAGAAACCTTCACCATAACCATCTGAGTCACCCTCTCTGTCTTGAATTTAACTGCTTTGACCTCTCTGTCTTGAATTTAACAGCAGATCTGTTGGAAGTCACTGTGAAAGTTTCAAAAGGAAAATATTTTTAACTAGCATTTAATATCCAGTTAACACCATAGCTAATTGTAAGGGTAGAGTAAATATCATTCAGTTCGATACTTTGCAAACTGTCAAACTCCATCACCCCCTACCCATCACACATACCCTCTTTCATGGGGAGTTACTGAAGGATATGCACCACCTAAGCCATGGAGTTAAGTCATGAAAAGGAAAATATAAGTCAAAGTAAAAACAGAGATCCATGAAAAAAGAAATACAAAAGGAATTCATGCACCTTCTCAGTATGAAGCACCAGATATGAAGGGTGATTCATGCAGGTCAAAATGCTCGAGATGAGAGTTAGGAAGATAGAGCCAATTTAGTACCAGACATAAATAAATTGTCAAATTGTGAGTTTGTTCAGTGAAGGAAAAATAATCATAGTTTACTACATAACTCAGTATTGAATAGAATACCATAGAAAAATACCAGTTCAGCTGACAGGCCTGAGGCAGCTGCTCCCAGGGTTAGAGATTGGTGTGGGAATAGCAGACTGCACAAGTCTGTCCCCAGGATCAGTGGCCGCTACATCCCTGGGCACAAGAGTCAAAGATGGACAAAGGAGAGACTGCTTGATACGTGATTTTATCAGAGCACATTCAGGTTTCCAGTAAAGGCAAAAAACATAGGAGGCAGAGTCCCAGCACCACATCCTCCACGTGTGCTGCCGCCCCCAGCATCCAGCTCCTTCTTCCTCAGGAGCAGGACACCATGGTCCTTGTGTGTGGAGTTAATGGCCCGAGGGCTCCAGCTTCCAGGACTTTCTCAGGGTCTGGACTGTAGAATAAACACAAAAGGAGGGGCCACTCAGGACTACCACAGACATCTGTGTTCCTGACAGGAAGCCCCTGCTTCCGAGTTCAGCAGATATGAGTCAGTTGTGATGCCACAGCTTCAAGGGATCTGTCCACACTCATGTATGTATGCTTGACAATAAATAAATACAATTAACAAAACAATATATATATACATGCTGTAGTATATATAGTTATGATCATTTTAACCCTAAATATTAAGTAACTAAAAATTCTTTAAAAAATCAGGGATTGATAAGTATTTTTGACTGTTTAGTAAGGTTTGGGAAAAGATTTATCTACATCCTCATCTTCATGAAGAGAAGTAAAGAAGTAAGATCTAAACCTAAAATAATGAAGGAGTAGCATTGCAAACTGCATAGAGATGGGGGGGGGTACATAGAGATAGCAGGGTGAATAACAGAAGAATATGCTTAATCTTCAAAATCCATGTCTCTGAAAAGTAAATAAGGAGAAGATGTAGAATTCTGTCTTAGTTACCCAATGTTGCTATAAGAGAGTATTATAAGTACATGGCTATAACAACCAGATATTTATTCTTTGAAAGTTTAAAAGCCTGGAAATCCAAATTCAGAATGCAAATTCTAGTGTCAGAACTTTGTCCGCTCTGGGGAAACACATGTCATACATTTCGTCCTGTGTCTATGAACTTCATATTGCAGGAATACCAGGTGCAATGGACTCACTCCATTCCCAGCAATGATATCTTTGTGGTAGTATATATGATAATAAATATATCTCTTTCTTTGCACACTTCTCTCTCCTTTTATATATCAAAAGAGATTGGCTCAAAATACAACCTAATCCTGTAGATTACATCCAATATCATTAACATTATACCTTTGTTGTTAAGTGCCATCTAGTCGATTCCCACTAACAGTGACCCTAAATAGGGTTTCCAAGGAGCAGCTAGTAGGTTTGAATTACCAGACTTTTGGTTTACAGTTCAGTGCTGATACTATAGTACAACACCAGGAGTCCATAATTAGTGTTCTATAAGTGAAGGTTTACAGTAACATATTGGATAACTCTATCAGATCAGGATTAATCATATCATGGAGACGATAACTAAATCTTCAAGATTAAACAATTGAGAATACAGGCCCAGTCGTGTTGACACAAAACCTTAATTATCACAATTTGCCATTGTAAACAATGTAAAACTAGCTTATTCTTGAAATTATTTTCATGTATAATTTTAATAAAAACATACAAGAAAACTATACTACCAACTCATAGCAACCCTTTGCACAACAGAACAAAACACTGCCCAGTCCTGCACCAACCTTATAATTGTTGCTACGCCTGAGCCCATTGTCATTACCACTGTGCCAATCCATCTTCTTGGGGTTCTTCCTCTTTTTTTTCAAACCCTCCATTTTACAAGCAAGATATCCTATTCCAGGGATGAGTCCTTTCTGACAATGTCTGAAGTATGAGAGATGAAGTTTGGCCATCCTGGCTTCCAGGGAGCATTCTGGCTATACTTCTTCCAACAATTTTTTTTTTTTTTTTTTTTTTTTTTTTTTGCAGTTCATAGTACTTTTAATATTCTTCTCCAACAACATAGCTCAAATGCATCAATTCTTCTGTTATCTTCCTTATAGACTGTCCAACTTTCACATGCATGAAAACTTCTTTGCCACTATTCTGAGGCTATTGAAAATATTTTGGCTTGGGTCAGTGCACCTTAGTCCTCAAACTGACATTTTTGCTCTTCAGTGCTTTAAAGAGATTTTGTGCAGCAGATTTGCCTAATACAATATAACATCTGATTTCTTGACTGCTGCTTTCATGAATGTTGATGGGTGATCCAGGCAAAAAGAAGTCTTGGACAACTTGAAATTTTCTCCATTTATATGGATGTAGTTTTTTTTTTTTTTTTTTTTTTTTTTTTATCCAGCGGTGAGTATAAATGTTTTCTTTACATCAAGATGCAAGCCATATGGAAATAGGCTGTGGTCTTTGATCTTCATCAGTATTTTAAGTTTTCTTTGCTTTCATATCACAGGTTGTTAATGATTCCTCCTCCAATCCTGGTGCCATGTTTTCCTTGATATAATCCAGAGTATACAGGTTGAATATAAATATGGTAAAGGAGTACAACACTATCACACACCTTGCCTAATTTTAAACATTAAGTGTTCCCTTGTTCTCTTCGAACAACTGCCTCTTGGTCTATGTACAAGCACCTCATGAGCACAATTAAATGTTCCAGAATACACATTCTCTGCAATGCTGTGCATAGCTTGACATGATCCACACAATTTAAAGCCTTTGCATAGTCAATAAAGCACAGGTAAACATCTTTCTGGTATTCTCTGCTTTCAGCCAAGATCCATCTGATGTCAGCAGAGACATCCCTTATTTTACATCCTCTTCTGAAACTAAGTTGGAACTCTGGAAGTTCTCTGTCAATGCATGGTTGCAGCTATTTTTGAATTATCTTTAGCAAAATTTTACTTGCATGAAATCTTATTGATATTGTCCAATGATTTCCGCAGTCCATTGGGTCACCTCTCTTTGGAATGGGCACAAATATGGACCTCTTCAAATCAGATGGCCAGCTAGCTATCTGCAAATTTCTTGGCATAGATGAGTGAGTGTCTTCAGTGCTGCATCAGTTTATTGAAATATTTCAGTTTGTATGCCATCAATTCCTGGAGCCTCGTTCTTTGCCAATACCTTCAATACACCTTGGATTCTTCCTTCAGGATCATTGATTCTTGATCATATGCTACCTCTGAAATGGTTGAACCTTAACCATTTCTGTATGGTACAGTGAGTATGTATGTTACTTCGATCTTCTTCTGATGCTCTTTGCATCATTCAATATTTTGTGCATAGAATCCTTCAATATTTCAAGTTGAGACTTTACTTTTTCTTCAGTTCCCTCAGCTTCAGGAATGCTGAGCATATCTTCGCTTTTCATTTTATAACTCCAGGTCTTTGCACATTTCATTATCTAAGTTTATATATTTGGCAAGTTTTGTTATTGTTGGTGTTAGGTGCCATTGGGTTGGTACCGACTCATGGTGACACTATGCACAACAGAGTGAAACACTGCCCGATCCATCCTCATTGCTACATTTGAGTCCATTGTTGCTGCCACTGGCCAATCCATATCATTGAGGGACTTCCTCTTTTTCTCTGATCCTACACTTTACCAAACATGATATCCTTCTCCTGTTATTAGTCCCTCCTGGCAATATGTCCAAAGTATGAAAGATGAAGTATGGTCATCCTGGCTTCCAGGAAGCATTCTGGCTGTATTTCTCCCAACACAGATCTATTTGTTGTTTTGCCAGTCCACGGTAGTTTCAATATTTGCCTCCAACACCATAACTCAAATGCAACAATTGTTCTACAGTCTTCTTTATTCACCATCCAACTTTCACATGTAGATGATGTTACTGAAAATACCATGACTTGCACCAGGTGCACCTGAGTCCTCAAACTGATATCTTTGCTCTTCAACACTTTAACATGATCTTGTACATAAGATTTGCCCAATGCAGGACGCGTTTGATTTGCTTCCAAGAGTATTGATTGTTGATCCAAGCAAAATAAAGACATTGACAACTTCAATCTTATCTCCATTTATATGGATGTTATTTATTGGTCCGGTTGTGAGGATTTTTGTTTTCTTTACATTGAAGTGCAAGCTATACCGAAGGCTATGGTCTTTGATCTTCATCAATAAGTATTTTAAGTTCTCTTGGCTTTCAGCAAACAAGGTTGTATCATCTGCATATAGCAGGTTGTTAATGAGCCTTCTTCCAATCTGGATGCCACGTTTTTCTTCATATAATCCAGATTTTCAGATTATTTGCTCAGCATACAGAATGAATAAGCATGGTAAAATACAACCCTGTCACACACTTTTCCTGATTTTATGCCTTTTTTTCTATGTACAGGTTCCTCATGTGCACAATTAAGTGTTCCAGAATACTCGTACTTCACAACATTGTCCATAGCTTATCACGATCCACACAATTGAAAGCCTTTGCATAGTCAATAAAGCACAAGTAAATATCTTTGTTATTTTCTGCTTTTAGCCAATAGCCATCAGATATGAGCAATGATACTCTCATTCCTTGTCCTTTTATGAAACTGGCTTGAACCTCTGGAAGTTCTCTATCAGTGTGTGGTTGCAGGTGTTTCTATATTACCTTTAGTAAAACTTTACTCTCATGGGATATCAGTGATATTGTCCGATGATTTCCACATTCCATTGAGTCATCTCTCTGTAAAATGGGTACAAATACAGATCTCTCCCTGTCAGTTGGCTAGGTAGTTGTCTTCTAAATATCTTTGCATAAATGAGTGAGTGCCTCAAGTGTTGCATCACTTTGTTGAAAGATTACACTTTGTTGAAAGATTTCACTTTGTATTCCATCAATTCCTGGTGTCTTGTTCTTTGCCAATGACTTCAGTGTACCTTAGACTTCTTTCAGAATCGTTGGCTCTTGATCATATGCTACCTCTTGAAATGGTTGAAAATCGACCATTTCTTATTGGTACAGTGGTTCTATGTATTCCTTCCATCTTATTTGGATGTTTTCTTCATCATTTAGTATTTTTCTGTAGAATCCTTCAATACTTCAAGTCAAGGTTTGAATTTTTATTCGTTCCCTCTGCTTGAGAAATGCTGAGTGTGTTGATCTCTTTTAGCTTTCTACCTCCACGTCTTTGCAATTTTGCTATAGTATTAGACTTTTCCTGAGCTGGCTTTGAAATGCTCTGTTTAACTCTTGTATCTCCTCACTTCTTCCATTTGCTTTATCATCTCTATGCTGAAGAGCCAATTTCAGGGTCTCTTCTAACATTCATTTTGGTATTTTCCTTCTCCCTTGTCTTCTCAGTGACCTTTTGCTTTCTTCCTGTATGATGTTCTTGATGTCATTCCACAACTCTTCTGTTCTTTAGTCTTTAGTATCTAATGCTTCAAATCTGTTCTTCAGGTGATTTCTAAATTCAGGTGGGATATAGTCAAGGTTGGAGTCCTGGTGTGGCGCTGTGGGTTAATGTACCAGATTGCAAAGCCGTTTGAAATGCAAGGTTGGCAGTTCAAGCTCACCAGCTGCTCCTAGAAAACCCTATACAGGGTCACTATGGGTCAGAACTGACTCATCAGCATTTAACAACAACAATAGTCAAGGTCATATTTTGACTTTTGTGGATTTTTTCAGCTCAGTAGGAATTTGTGTATGAGCAGTTGAAGGTCTGTTCCACAGTCTGACCAGGCCTTGTTTTGGCTGATGATATGGAGCATATCTACTGTCTCTTTCCACAGTTGCAGTCAATTTAATTTCTGTATATTCCATCTCGTGAGGCCCATGTGTATAATCATCTTTTATGCTGTTTAGAAAAGTTATTTGCAATGAAGAATTCATTGGTCTTGCAAAATTCTATCGTGCAATCTCCAACATCGTTTCTATCACCACGGTCATATTTTCCAACTATTGATCCTTCCTCTTTGTTTCCAACCTTTGCATTCCAATAATCAGTAATTATCAGTACATCTTGATTGCATGTTTGAGCAATTTCAGACTGAAGAAGGTGGTAGAAATCTTCAATTTCATAATCACTGGCTTTAGTGGTTGGTGCATCA
>NW_006408711.1:1344655-1346177 GCF_000296735.1 Chrysochloris asiatica
AACATGAGCAAAAGTTTAACGAGAAATATTTTAGTAGATTCTGTGATGATTTAGATTTTGAAATGACTCTTTTATGAAACATTAAGAAAGTCAAAATGATACAATTCAATTGCTATGTTCCCTTGATTGTAAGATGATTGCTGATTTCAGAATGTGAAAAATTTGCATTTTATAATTGATGAAATATTGCAGAAGAGTATATTTGGAAAATATCAATGTATTCATGGTTGTAAAAATAAAATATTCTTAATATTGAAAGAAAAAACATGAACTTAATGTATATAGAAGATTTGCATTTTTTAGAAACTTTAATTTAGGATTTTTCTTATTGGATTGTAACAGAACAACGAGGAAACATAATGAATTTGGTAATTAGTATGCATGTTCAGCATTTGACTACTAACTAAAAGGTGGAAGGTTCAAGTTCACCATGAAAGAAAGATGAGGATGTCTGCTCCTGAAAAGATTTACAGTCTCAGAAACCCAAAATTTCAGTTGTACTCTGCGTTATACAGTTGCATTGAGTCAGAATAAGATCAGTATCAGTGGTTTTATGGCTATGCGGTGGAGTCAGCGATGGGTAATAAAATTTCTAAGTGATAGATTTTTTTTTTTTCCTATGATGTGTGGTAGAAAAATGTACTGAATAGTTTGAGAACAATGGAGAAGACTGAAAATACTTTTTACGGAAATTAGGACACCAACCTAGACTTCCTGTGTTGCACTTCAGGATCAGCACTGGATTGCAAACCAAAAAAATCTACAGTACAAACCTACCAGCAGCTCCTTGAAAACCCTAAATAGAGTCACTCTGTGTTAGAAACGTCTCAATGGCACTTAAAACAACAATAACAGGAAATTAACCAAATTAGGTCATTTTGTTATGACTTCTGGGAAATATTGTGGTGTCCAGGTTCATTTGTTTTCACAGAATTGCTTGTGATACAGATCTGCTTTTTTGAATAAATGGCAGTATAAAATGATGCACAACTGCTATGCAAGTAACATGAATGCTTTTACATATAAGGATGTTAAGTATAATGCTTTCTATTATCTTTGAATAAGGGTAGCAGGTGGTAGATGCCAAGCATTACTATATTATAGAGACTAACTATGAAGGCTTTTAAAAAAGTGATTGAAAGACACTGTCTCTGCACACTTTGCAAACTATTGTTAGCAAGATCTCAGGCACTGGACTTCATTTATCTTTATCTAAAATGCTACGGTGTTGTTAATTATCTTATTCCTATATACTTTCAGGAGGAAGGAGAGCATCTGGGTTAAACTCATTATATTCAGAGGTGGTTTAATAGGGCTGCCATTGATCAACCGAGGGTCTGCGTATGCTGTCCCCAGCAAAGAATGAAGTCCTTGACAACTTCAATCTTTTCTCTGTTGATAAGAATGTTGTTTATTGGTCCAGTGGTGAAGATTTTAGTTTTCTATTCATCGAGATGCAATCCATACCAAAGGCTATGCTCTTTGATCTTCATCAGTAAATGTTTTAAGTTCTCTTCACTTT
>NW_006408711.1:1361080-1362562 GCF_000296735.1 Chrysochloris asiatica
TCTATCATTCATTCTCCACCATCATTTCTATCACCAAGTCCAAATTTTCCAACAACTGGTCCTTCCTCTTTGCTCCCTACTTTTGCATTCCAATCACCAGTAATGAGCAATACATCTTGATTGAAAGGGGCAAATATTGCATGAGACCACTGTTGTAGAAAGTTAAAATATTTTATTTCTGAATAAATCATTCTGTGATGGTTACAAGGTAGGAGAGAATGAAAAAAGTAATAATAAATAGTGTTAAATATTGTTACAAATTAATGTGGATTTAGGTAACTTCTGTTAACTGAGGGTACATGGAGGGTTTTGCAAACACTGTAACAAAATTCAACATATGCTTTGTTGATTGCAAAACTGATGATCTGCTTAGTAAACCTTCACTCAATTCACAATAACAAATTAATAAAAATGTCATGCCAGGGTTGCAGTATTGAAGGATTCTATGAGCAAAATATTGACTGGTGCAGGAAGCATCAAAAAGAGATGAAAGGTATACCCAGAATCACTGATCCTAAAAAAAATTGGCAGATGTTCAACAAATTCAAAGGTAGTATACAATCAAGAACCAATTGTATGGAAAGAAGTCCAATCTTCACTTAAGGCATTGTCAAAAAAACAAGGATAGACTGAATACAAAATAGAATGCGTCCACAAACTCATGCAACTGCAGCACTGGGAATGCTACTCATCTATGTAAAGAAATTTGGAAGAGAGCTACTTGGCCAGCCAATTGGAAAAGATCCATAATTCTACCCATTGACACAGTGGAATATGGACATCATAGAACAGTATCACTATTATTGCCTACAAGCAAAATTCTGTTTCATATAATTTTAAAATGTTTGCAGCAGTTCATCAATTGAGAGTTGCCAAAAATTCAGGAGGATTCTTAACAAAATGTGGAACTATAGATATCATTGCTGGTGTCATATGGAGCTTGGCTTAAGGTAGAGAATACAAAAAATATATTTGCTTGTGCTTTATTGACTATGCAAAAGCATTCAGCTGTGTGGATCATGACAAAATACGGATAACATTGCAAACAATGAGCATCCCAAAGCTGTTAATTACATTTGTGAGGAACCTGTACATATTTCAAGAGACAATTGTTAGACTAGAACAAGGGCCTATCAAGTGATTTTAAATCAGGAAAAGATGCATGCCTTTTCCTTTCTGGTTATTTATTCAGTCTGTTGTATATTTTTGCTGTCCAGTTGGTTCTGACTCATTGTGAATCTGTATAGGGTTTCCAAAGACAGCTGGTGAATTTGAACTGCCAACCTTTTGATTTGCAGTCCAGGGCTGATCCTGCAGTGCCACACCAGGTGTCCCTGTTGTACATAGGAGCAGTGTATAATCCAAATCAATGTGATGGTACGTACTAATAGCAATAATATTCATGATTTAATGAATCTAAATGGAGTCCTGGTGTGGCAGTGAGTGATAAAGCACTGGACTGCAAAATCCATTTGAACCACA
>NW_006408711.1:1363312-1372145 GCF_000296735.1 Chrysochloris asiatica
ATCTTCACTTTCAGCAAGCAAGGTTGTATCATCTGCATATCGCAGGTTGTTAATGAGTCTTCCTCCTATCCTGACGCCACGTTTTTCTTCATAGAACCCAGCTTCTTGTATTATTCGCTCAACATACAGGTTGAACCTTATACAGAGTCACTATAAGTAACAGCCAAATCAATGGCACTTAACAACATCAGCAAATAAATTACTGAAAAAATGAAATTATGTATTCTGAATGTTCTTCAATGGAGTGCAAGAATTTAAAACATCCAAGTGTGTGTAGGAAAATCACATGTATAATAAAGCAGAATGTGTGTGGCCTTGTGCTGAATATCTCACGGAATTGCTCTGTTATTCCTTCCAGTTCATCCATACAAATTTGCATCAACATACTTCATGGATTGGTTGGAGAAAAATGGCATGTTGATGAAAAAAGTAATACTCTATTGTGATACTTGTATCACTGGCAATCATTTGGTGATCAAAGTTCTGAGTTATCTTAGTGTATCTTTGATATGTAAATAGATGTATTTAGGGTATGTCTTCATGGGGCTAAAGATTGTTTTGACAAGATGGTGAGGTTTTCTGAAATTTTAAAAAACTTATTGGAGTTTTATTAGGCTGACAAAATTTGCTAAAATTACAGTTTTGTTTATTACTGTTTTTTTATTTATTAATGCCCTACAAACATGGCTAAAAGTTAACAAACAATGTAGTCTTTCAATTTTCAACTTAAAAAAAGTATATATGTGTGTGTGTGTGTGTGTGTGTATACTCTTTTACCCTAAGGCTGTTCCAATTTACAAGTACTATAAAGTTTCCATTTCAACATAATAAAAATTTTATTTAAAAGTTGATTTTTCATTTCAAAAGTACCTAAGTTCAAGCTGTCTTTGAAAATGCCCCTCATATATGACTAAAATGATTAATCATAATTTTTGGTTACTTTAAGGTAATACTTTTGCATGTAAGAAAAAAATGAAATATTTGTGAAAGTACATCACTAAAAAATTTTTTAAATGGAAGCATTGTTATTTTCCTTCTCATCCCATCATAAAAACATCAAAGGATTTTTTGGAACTAAGAATAATGTTATTCTCATTTAAGATAACTACTGGCCAGAGGTACCTTAAAATCCATCTCTACAGTCGGTAATACATTCTATTGTATATATATTCAAGGACAGTGATCTGCTTTCATCTTATTGAAAATCATGTTGAAGAGATGAGAGTATGGATATTTTAAAAAAGAAAAAAGTTCATCTTTTCAGAGAATATTACATATACAGGTTTCCCCCGCTATCTGAAAGTGGAATGTTCCTATGAAACTCTTTGCAATCCAAAATGGTATAAAGCAAATAAGCAATTATATTTAATTTATGCTGCAAAACTTTTTAATTGTTTCCAGACATAAAACAAAGCTTAACAAATCATACCACATAACACAGAAAACCTAAAATAACACAGACACGATTCAAAGTTATGGTGGCTTGATGCTAAAATACTGAGTGTAGTTCTTGCAGATATAGTTTGGTGAAGGAAAATTCATTGTTGGGGTACCACTCCCACTTTAAAGACTCCCTGCAATACTTTCCTCTGAATGCTACCTCTGAATGCTAGTTTCACTTCTTTTCCTGTAAACACAAAAACTCTCTTGGAAAATCTTCGAGTGCATCAAACAAGTACTAATGTAAGTCTTTCATGAAAGCAGAGGCATACAGGAAACTTTAGAAAAGGTGGGGTACCTGTATATCATACACAATCATGTATAAATACATAAAATTTGAGTAATATAACAATTTAGTCCTCAAACGAGATCAACAAACCTAAAAGTTCCTTATCAGTTATGAACCTTCAGTAACTTCATATTCCTTTACTAAAAGATGTTTTAGGGACCCTGGTGGTACAGTGGGTTAAGCTTTGATTGTTAACTGATAGTTTGGTGGCACAAACCAGCATTCCACAGGAGAACGATGAAGTTGGCTGCTTCCATAAAGATTTATAGTCTTGGAAACCCTATGAAGCATTCTACTCTTTCTCTGTTGTATACAGTGGCAATTAGTTGGAATAGACTCTATTGCTGTGGAAAAAAAGGAAGTTTGATCATGTATCTAATGTCATTTAAAACGAAAACTTTTATTATATTAAAAGTTTATTGTCTATAATTTAGAAATCACTGGTATGTTAAAAAGAAGTGAGAATCTCTGATAAATCGTTAAAACTCCTAATTTCATCATACAAAGATAAATAGCTGAAACTGTGGCATATAAATTTTGAAACATCTTTTATTCTTAATACATATATTATACATTTCTTATTTAAAGAAAATTATCACATTGGCTTTTAACTTACATTTTTTATATGAGATACATAATGAAAAATTTTCCATGTCTTTAAATATTATTTTGTAACATAAAGTCAATGTGTTTCAGTTTATTTTAATGTATTTATAAAGCAAGTTTATCTAACTATATTTGCTTCAATTTTTGAATGTAATTTATTGTCTGTGAAGATGATCCACAAGATAATGTTTTGGGGCCATAATAAAAAGTGAAGCAATTGGATTTTTATAAATACAGTACTTTCCTAAGTTTAATGTAAACTTTTTATTATTGTGGCTGATTTAAAAAATATTAAATAAAACAATTTTAAATATACTTAGGAAATAAATTTAGTTTTCATTAGAAATATTTATTTATCTTGATGCAATGTGAAAAAGAGTTTAGAGAGAAAACAGAAGTTCTATAAATGGAAAATAGCAAGGTTATTTTAAAAAAGAAAGAAAGATAGAAAGAAAGAAAGAAAGAGAATAAAATCCACTTGATTTTATTTGCTGCATATATAGGAACAGAAATTGTCGTGGTGGTTATGTACCGTGCAGTCTATTCTGACTCATAGCAACCCTGTACTGGGTTTCTGAGGCTGTAAATCTTTACAGAGCAGAAAACCTCATTGTTCTCCCACAGAACAACTGGTAGTTTCGAACTGCTTACCTTGAGGTTCGCAGCCTAATTTGTAACGACTATGCTACAAGAGGAAATTGATAGCCTCCCCAAAGTATATACATGTGTTTTAAATAGCTTTCCTTGATTATGACATCATCTGATAACCTGAGAAACTCAAATTTTTCCATTTAATGTTATATCTTTCATGCAAGCATCTCACAGCTCAGTAAAAGCACTTTCTTACCTTAACCTCTACCAGGGCTTCTCCTAATCCTTCTGAACTGGTCAAAAGAGCTGTCAACAATCATGACATTATTAATAACTTTTCCAGTGTTAAAAGTCACAGGCTTAGCTGGTTTATCTCTTTTAGTTTTTCCTACATTATCTTTTTCAGAAGGTCTACGGAATTCAACCACAAGGATTAATTGGTTCATTTTGCTATTTCTGTTCCTCTGTCTCTGTCTGTCTCTTATTCTATCTCATTTATATCCTGCTATTCTTGGTCTGTGTTTCTCCAGTTCTCTGTTATATTTGTATCAAACATAAACATGTCTTCTATACTGACTCAATTTCAGATCTACTCTGAATCTACTTTTTTTCCAACTTTTTTTGTGAACTTAATGAACATTTACAGAGCAGATCATCAGTTTTACATTAGATAGATAGACAGAAAGAGAGAGATACTTTGCTTCATTATGTGGTTACAGTCCATTCTATGTACCAAGAGTCAATAGCATTTACCTCTATTCATTTTAACTATTTTTTCCTCCATGTGTCTCCTGCTAAGTACATCTTACCTCTGCTAGCCTACCTATTGTTACATATTGCTTGCCCTGTCACCTATTTTAACACGTGTTTCCCTTCTAGCCAGTGGATACATTTCCCTCCCCAATCTCTTAACCATCATAGAATGTTTCTTTTGTCAAGAAAACCTTTTTGTTGTTGTTGTTGACAACATTGATCTCAGACAATATTGCCCTTTTGTGACTGAATAATTTTACTCAGCATATTGTCCTTCAGGTAAAACCATGTTGTGAGGTTTTTCACAGACTTACTGTTCTTCAGTGTTTTGTAGTATTTCATTGTTTTAAAGTTTGTTGAACCATTCTTCTGTTGATGGACATTTAAGCTGTCTCTATCTTCTTGATATGTCTATTGTAGACAGAATATGTAAGGATCCTGTTTTCTCATCCTTTTTACTCTCTCTATATCTCTTGATTAGTGTGCTTAATCCGTTTGTATTCAGGGTAATTATCAATTTATATGAATTGATTGCTGTAATTTTTCTGTGTGTTTTGTGTGTGTGGGGGGGGGAGGCTGCTGATGGATTCTTTGTTCCACATAATTTTCTATGCTGTGTTCAATTTGTTTGTGGTTTTCTTTTCATCTTCATTTCTGTTGTGTTAACATTGACAAAATCTTTCTGATTGTTTTCTTTTGATGTGCAGGTGTCTTTTTATTTTTTATTTTATTGAGGTTTTCATGTAATTTAAGGAGCTCTGGTAGTGTAGTGGTTACGAATCGGACTGCAAACCGCCAGGTCAGCAGTTCGAAACTACCAGTTATTACATGGGAGAAAGATGAGGCTTTCTGCTCCCATAAAGATTTACAGCCTCAGAAACCCTATACAGGGTCGCTATGAGTCAGAACTGACTCCACGACACACAACAACAACAACAACAACCATGTAATTTATTTATTTCCTTGCTGAAAACAGTCTTCTTTGTCTTGAAATCTACTTGCCGTCCCAACTATTTGGAAGTTCTGTATCAACACATTTCCTCTATTTGCCTTATAGTTGTCTTCATTATGCCTTGATATTTCTGGTTCCTTACTTCCAGTGTTGTAGTTTTTTTCCACTTTAAATATTTCTATATCAGGATTAAGTTCTGGATGTTGTTGTGATGCTGGTAAGCACAGGTCATTTTTGGTTCTCAGTCCAAAGAACACCCATTAACATATTTTGTAAAGTTGGTCTGGTCATTACAAATTCACTTAATCTTTGTTTATTAGAAAATGTTGTGATTTCACTATCTTATTTGAGGTACAGCTCTTCTGGGTATATGATTCTTGGTTGGCATTTTCTTTTTTCTTTCAGAGTTTTGTATATATCATCCCATTGTCTTCTTGCCTGCATGGTTTATGCTGAGTAATGTGAGCTTACCTTTTTGATTTTCCTTTATATGTAACATTTTGTTTTTCCTGAGCTGCTATCAGGATTCTTTCTGTGTCTTTGGTTTGGAAAAGTTTGATTATGATATGCCTTGGTGGTTTTCTTTAAGGATCTATGCTGCTTGAGGTTCATTCAGCTTCTTGTAAACTTCTCTTCTCATCTTTTATGATGTTAGTGAAGTTCTCTTCCAACAACTCTTTGACATTTTTCTCTATGCTTTTTATTGTCTCTTCTACTTTTTTCACTTGTAACTTGTTCGTCTTCATGGTGTCCCACATAACTCATAGACTTTCTTTGGAATTTTTCATTCTTTTTTTTTGGTTGTAACAAGGATATACTTAATGTTTTAAAATCAGGAAAGCTGTGCCCCAGAGTAGCATTCGTTCACCACACTTGTTTCATCTGTATGTTGATCAAATAATCTGAGAATGTGAATTATATTAAGAAGAATGTGGCATCAAGATTGGAGCAATACTCATTAATAACCTGACGTATATAGATGGTAAAATCTTGTTTGCTGAAAGTGAAGAGGATGTAAAATACTTACTGAAGAAGATCAGTTTTCAATATGGATTGCATCTCAATGTAAACAAACAAAAATCCTCATACTAAAAAACAACGTGATAATTGGAGAAAAGATTCAAGTTGTCAAAGACTTCATTTTGCTTGGATCCACAATCAACATTCATGGAAGCAGCAGCCAAGAAATCAAGTGATGATTTTTATTTTGAAGACTGTTTAGATATTTCCATTGTGAAAAGGCTGCCACTCACATCAGATAATCTCTGCACATACGACTCATCATGATCCCAGCCACTCAAGCTCTTCATCCAAGAACTGTATTACAAGGAATTTAAGATGTACTTTTGCAGATTTCCTACAAATGTACTATTTTTGTATTGGTCTTTCTAGTTCTCAAACTTGCAGTGTTAACTGTTTTCTGTGATCATCAACATTTCACTGGAATGATAATTATTATCCCTAGCACTGTTGTAACCACCTTTCATAACATATTGTTGTTGTTGTTGTTGTTGTTATGTGCTGTTAGTTGTGTAGTATACACAGATATCCCCTACTTTCTGACAAGTTAAATCTCCAGTGTTAAGAAATACTCAGAGAACTGGAAATAATTAGAATGAGTCATTAAAAATGGGGGTAGCAAGAGCCAGCATTTTACTATGATTTTATATGAAATTTGGATATCTTTGTGCTTCAGGGAATTTTGAAGACACTTTGGATATTGTTTTAAATAAAAATAAACTTTGGTTTTTAAAAGACTTAAAATTAAAATGAAGGAAAATAAATTAAACGCTGTATTGCATTAGGCATATCTGCTGCATAAGACTTCTATAAAGTGTTCACGAGCACAGATAACATTTTGAAATCTAAAATGTGCCTGACTGAAGCCATGGTATTCTCAATATGCATGTGAAAGTTGGAAAATGAATCAGGAAGCCCCTAGAAAAATTGATGCATTTGAAATGTGTTGAAGAAGAATACTGAAGGTAGCATGGATTGCAGGAAGAACAATCAGGTCTGTGTTGTAAGAAGTACAGGTGAGTGTATCTTGTTGAGACTAGTATGCTGATTATGAAGTTAGCCTGATCTTATTGTGTGCCATTGAGTCAATTATGACCCATAGCGACGCTGTATAGGTTTTCCGAGGAGCAGCTAGTGAGCTTGAACCGCTGACCTTGCAGTTCAAACTGATCACACAGTTCAGCATATTAACCTGCTGCGCCACACCAGGACTCTGAAGTTAGCCTTGTTGTTGTTGTTGTTAAGTGTCATTGAGTCGACACCGACTCATAGCGACCTTATGCACAGCAGAACGAAACACTGCCCGATCCTGGGCCAACCTCACTATTGTTGCCACTCTTGATTCCACTGATGGTGACACTTGGCCAATCCGTCTCACTGGGGGTCTTCCTCTTTCTCTCTGACCCTCCACCTAACCAAACATGATATCCTTCTCCTGTGACTGGTCCCTCCTGACAACATGTGTGAAGCATGAGAGATGAAGTTTGGCCAATCTGGCCTCCCAGAACACTGTAGCTGTTAATTTACTGACACTTAGTAGCTGCGCCACAGAGTCCTGGTGTGGCACTGCGGACTAATGCGCCAGACTGCAAAGCCATTTGAACTGCAAGGTCGGCAGTTCAAGCTCACCAGCTGCTCCTCAGAAACTCTATACAGGGTCTTTATGGGTTGGAACCGACTCAAGATCACTTAACAACAACAACTAGTAGCTGTGCCATAGGTTAAGCACATAACCTTGACGTCAGTTTGAACCACAATGTTGGTGGTTCAAACTCACCAACCGCTACTCTGAAACAAGGTCGCTATGAGTGGGAACCAACTCGACTGCACTTAACGACAAGCAGCTTTGCAATAGCTTTGGTGACACAGGTAAGTACTCGCTGCTAACCAAAGAGTTGGGCATCAGAACTCACTTAGTGACTTCACAGAAGAAAGGACTGATGATACATGGACTTATGATATGATTCTGTAATGATTATAGCAAAGAAAACCCTGTAGGGCATTTCTACTCAAAGGTGGTTGCTAAGATTTGGAATGAACTCAGTGACACCTAATAAGGACAGTAGCTTGACAAAGGAACCTCAGTGATTCAACTGATTAAGCACTCAGCTGATAACTGAAAGGTTTGCAATTCACACCCAAACTGTGGCTCTGGGAGTGAAAACCAAGTGATAAACTGTTGTAAAGATTGCAGCCTGAAAAACACTCTATAGCAGTTCTACTTTGTCACAAAGGATCAGTATTCATTGCAACAGACTGGACAGCACTTAGCAGCAATATCTTTGCAGGCTTTTGTTTACGTACATCTCCTGGTATTGTGCTGTAGTACAGCACTGGACTGTGAATAACAAGGTCAGTGGTTCAAATCCACCAACTTCTCCTCAGAAACGTCATACAGGGTCGCTATGATTCTGAATTGACTCGACGGCACTTAACAACAATATTTGCCTAAGTTATGATACATTGTATAGGAATACAATGGTAACTCAAAATGTATTGCTACAAAATCATAAAGACCTTTATTAAACATATATATCAAAATGTGATGCTATTATTTCTTAACATATAGTCAATCTAAGGCCATACAGTTTAGAAGGCAATGTTTCCATTTCTCTGACCCTTGCTTGATGAATCTTTTAGTCTTTAACTTACATATCCTAAAAATGGTAGTTTGGGGATCCTCTAAAAAATCAAATTTTGTTCTTTTAAGTGGTATTTAAATTTTGGGAACAAAAAGTTGTCTGAAGACGAAAGATCAGGGCTGAAAGATGGCAGGGATAAGGTTTTAAAAGGAAATTCTCATAGCAGTGCCTTTGATACCCAATGTAAGTGAAGGATAAACGAGAACGTTTTGGTAGTGGACAAAAAAAAATTCCTCATTGAAACATTCTTGGCCCTTTTTCTCACCAAAGTGGCTTTCAATTTTCTTAAAACTTCTTTGTCATAAGCCCCAGTGATCATCTTACATCCTTTGAGAAAATCTATCAAGAATACCCATTGAACTTCCAGAAAAAGATGGCTGATCTGGTGAAAGTGCAGTAAAGAGCTCTGCCAGAAACAAAACAGAATACAGGACCAAGAAGGCTCAGAGGATGGTCCCAGTACTCTGAACCACATATAAAGAAATATCTACAAGGTTGGAAGACTTACAGCTGGGGAGTTTGTGGCAGAAGCAAGAAATC
>NW_006408711.1:1376801-1381703 GCF_000296735.1 Chrysochloris asiatica
CCATGGCAATGAGATGATATACGATAGAATGAATGTAAAACTAATGTTCTCCCATGCAAACTATCACATAATTCACAATAAAACATTTAAGAAAAAAAAAGAAAAAGAATACCCCTTGAGGTTCTACAAAGCATTCACCTTCTGAGCTAACCTCTCTGCATTGAATTTAAATGGCCCAGCAGATACCTTGGGAAGTCATGGTTTAAACTGAACTGAAACACTAGTAGTAGCAACACTTTTTGATGCACTTGTATTAATACCACCTCTTAGCATTGTTGTGAGTGGTAATAATGTTATTTTGTCAAATCGGTCTACCATAGAAAGCACTCATTGTATTTTGTATTTTTTCATTTCCAAACAGAGACTGTTTTTCTTAGAATCTGCCTTTCAGCAAGGACTGAGTGGAGAAAATTTATATTCACCTCCTTGTTTCAGTTGTTTTGTGATCCAAGTGTCATTATTTTGCCTTATTTTTTTAAGTTACAAGGTTGAAACTTTGTGAAAACATTCAGTTATAAGAATTTAATAACCTTCTCCAAAGGTATTTTGTTAATTGCTTATCTTGCTCACCTTGTATCTTTGTTTTAAATGTCAGCAAGACCTATGTCCTTTTTTTATTCTTCTATAGGTCAAATTCTCCACCACCCATCTCTGAGTTTATCCTACTGCGATGACCTTCATGTTACTGTGATGTTGCAAGCTAAATAACCTGTATATAAAATAGCAGCGGGTCATGCATAATCGACAAGTTTCAGCTGAGTTTCTAGAGTATGAAAAAGTAGGAAGAAGGAGAAGCAGACTACTACTGAATGTTTAGCCACTGAAAACCTTATGAATAGCAGCAGAACATTGTCATATTGTGCTGGAAGATGAGCCCTTCAGGATGGATGACTCTCAAAGTACAACTGGAGAAGAGCTACCACCTCAAAGTACAGTTGACCATGAAGACAAAAATGTAGCTAGTTTTCAGGACTTTCATTTGCTGATGGGGTACACTCAAAATAAGGAGAAACAGCTGCAAACATTCTTTAATAATGAGAACATGTAAAGTCCAAAGTATGAAACTAATAATTTTGGGAGCTGTCAAAAATAAAATGGAATACATAAAGATTGACAATTTAGGCATTAGTGAGCTGTAATAAACAGGTATTGGTCATCGTGAATCTCACAATCATATGGTTTACTATGCCAGAAATGGTAAATTCAAAAGAAATGGCAGAACATTCATCATCAAAGATAACATTTCAACATCTGTATTAAAGTACAATGTTGTTTGTAATTGGGCAATATCCACATGCTTATAAGGAGATATAACCAGTTAATACCACTAATCTTCAAAATTATGCATCAACCACTAAAGCAAATGATGATGAAATTAAATAGTTATATCAACTTATTCAGTCTGAAATAGATCAAATTTACAATCAGGAGATATTGATAATTACTGGTGATTTGAATGTGAAATTTAAAACAAACTGGAAAAATCAATAGTTGGAAAACATGGCATTGGTGATAGAAATGATGCTGGAGATCACATGATAAAATTTTGCAAGACCAGTGAATTATTCATTGAAAATACATTTTTAAACAAACATGAAACAATACTGTACACATGGACCTCATCAAGTGGACTACAGAGGGATCAAAAAATCTCAATATCATTAGTCAAAAAAGTGGCCCAGTCTAACTGTATAATAAACAGAATTGTTCATAAGCAAGTTCAGCCTGAGGCTAAAGAAAATTAAAACAAATCCATGAAAGTCAAAATATAACCTTAAACATGCCCTATCTGAATTTAGAGACCATATCAAAACCAAATTTTATGCCTTAGATACTAGAGCCTTAAGACCAGAAAAGTTGTGGGATGATATTATGAATACCATACAGGAAGAAAATGATAAGTCATTAAAAAGATGAAAGAAACAAAAGACCAGAATGGATGCCAGAAAAGATCACAAAACTTTTTTTTAGTGTCGAGATGCTAACGAGTGGAAGAAATGAAGATGTTAAAGAAATGAACAGAAAAGTTCAAAAGGCAAAGTCAAATGATCATAATGAAATGTGCACTTACCTGGGGTTAGAAAACTAAAAGTGATAAAGATGCTTAGCAACTCTCAAGCTGAACTAATGAAGAAAAGTTAAAGTCCAGGATTACAGCATTGAAGTATTCTATGGACAAAATATTGAATGGTAGCATATGATCAAATGCCAGTGGTAATAAAAGAAGAAGTCCAAGCTATACTAAATGCATTGAAAAAACATGAGGCTGTGGGAAATGACAGAATACACATTTAAAATCTTTCAACAAACTAATGAACCACTGGAAGCACTCACTCATCTGTGCCAAGAAATTTGGAAGTCAAACACTGGCCAAATGATAAGAGGAGATCCAGTCCAGACAGAAGTGACACAATGGAATGAAAAAAAACATTGAACAATATCATCAATATCACATGCAAGTAAAATGTTGCTTAAGATAATGAAAAAATGGTAGCAACAATACTGTTTTTGTTGTAAGGTGTCATCGAGTCTGTACTGAATCATAGCAAACCTATGCGCAAGAGAATGAAACACACCCCCTCTAAGAATGAAATTCAAAGGGAACATATGAGCAGGCATGTAAGCTTGCTGGCGACCACATTGGTCTACTGGTGACAGGAAGAGAGGGGAAGGAAGAAATGAAGAAATGGGCTGAGTCCAACCACATTCCACAGACACCCCTTGACCTGGAGATGAGAGAGAGAAGAGGAAGGGCAGGTTGATCCAAAGTGTGGTGATACCTGGGGACACCTGAGCCCATGGACGAGGACATAGCCACAGAGGGCTAGAGAAGAGTGAAGTGTCCAGCTGATATGAAATGAGGGGAGATGCACAAGAACACCCAAACTTACAGATAGCACCTATTTGACCTAGTCTTGATGGCTTGATAATCAGAACTCAACTAGAAGAAGACAAAAAAAAAAGTTTGATAAAGGAAACAAGGGCAAATTGCTACAATCTGATGGACTTGACCTATACTCATGGAGGTTGTTGTTGTTGTTTTGTCCCATGGAGTCGGTTCTGACTCATAGCGACCCTGTACAGGGTTTCTGAGGCTGTAAATCTTTACGGGAGCAGAAAGCCTCATCTTTCTCCTGCGGAACAGCTAGTAGTTTCAAACTGCTGACCTTGTGGCTCGCAGCCTTATTCGTAACCACTACACTACCAGAGCTCCTTATACTCATGGAGGTAGTAGCTCAAAATAACAATAGAGAGGGAAGGAATCATCCCATTAAGTATCAATGCTATCCCCTCTCTATACAGAGTAGATAGAGATAGCCAACTTAGACATTGGTTACCTAAAATGAGGGGGTGATAAAGGTATGTAGTGACTGGCTGACAAGTTTTTAAGAGGGAGCATAGTTTAAGAGTGTGTGAGGGAAGACAGAGTCCCCATTGAAAAATTTGCATCTTGTCTATATGTGTCTGGTGAAAAGAGATGGTGATAAGATTTTTATGATTCAGTAGTGAGTAATTGTTATCATGACTAATTGCAACTGTCATAATTGTCAAGGTAGAAATTTGTAACAAAAATGGGGTATTAGTTCATCTTACAATACAGAAACAGAGGACCCTAGGACCATCATGCGAGAAGAGCACAAGTGGAATGCCGGACCCTATCCAAAGAAACAGCAACACCAGAGATGGAGGCAGAGATGGGGTTGTGGAGAGAGGGAGCACCTGAGGACTCTAAATTCATGGAAAGAGAGGGACTGAGAGCTGCTGGCCTGTCGACAGGCTTGCAGAATGTGCCCTTTGGTGGTTTAAATTATCATATATGCCTGAGTGTTTAAAAAAAAAAGAGCTAAAATGAATACATGGAAATACTGTTAACTGATGTTACATGGAGAGGATTATAATCATTGTAATGAAACAAAGTATATAATTTGGTGAATGTAAAAGTAACGATCTGCCGTAAACTTTCATTCAATTCACAATAAAAACTGCAAAAAAAAAAAAAAAATGGTTAAAGATGAGCTCCTTGGATAAACAAACTCTTGTAACCCTAGTAACAGAAAACACAGTGACCTAGGCAGTGCTGAGATTTGGCCTGGGGATTTTTGAAATCTCAATAAATTAATTATTTTGCTTCTTTTGACAGGTTGCACTTCACAATGAAATTTTTAGTTCATTTTAGATAAAAAATGATTCTCAAGTTTAAATTTATTTACGAGTTTAAATGTATTTGCAATCAGATGAATTGAAAAATTTAAAATTGCCTCTGAAATCAATAACTTTTATTTATTATGTGTCATGTTTGAATTTTATCTCCCCCCCACCCAAATATGTGTCAACTTGGCTGGGCCATGATACACAATGGTTTGGCAGTTTTGTAATGATGTGATGTGGCAGTATGTGATATTCCCCATGATGTGATCTGATGTGATAAACCAGTAAGAAATTTAAGAGTGGGCTGTAATACTCTTAATCCCATCACAAACCTCATCAGATGTAAGGGAGTTTCTGAGATGTGTGTCCCAAAATTCCTTTTATCTTACAAGAGAAAAAATGATCGAGAAGTGAACAGACAAGGAGGAACACATCACCATTAAGAAAGAAGAGTCAGCAACCTTGGAACAACAGGGCTCTGTGATACAGGTATTGAGGCATAGTCTGAAGAAGGGAAATAATACTAAGATGCTTACCTGTCTTATGAATAATGTTTTCCCTTGCCTATTATTGTAAAATAGACACTTGAGTGGGATAAAAAGGAATGTTGAGAAACATGAATATAGAAAGCTTGTAATCCCGTCTTCAGCCTATACCTGATTGTTGTTGTTGTTGTTGTGCTGTGGAGTCAGTTCCAACTCATAGCAACCCTACACAGGGTTTCCAAGGCTGTAAACCTTTACAGGAGCAGAC
>NW_006408711.1:1382268-1382816 GCF_000296735.1 Chrysochloris asiatica
TTGATAATCAGAACTTGACTGGAGGAAGGAAAAAAAAAAAAAGTGTGATAAAGGAAACAAGGGTAAATTGCTACAATTTGATGAACTTACCTATGATCATGGAGGTGGTAGCTCAAAATACCATCAGTGAAGGAAAGAGTTCTCAAGTCAAATATCAGTGTTATCCCCTCTATATACAGGGTAGATAAGGACCAGCAACATGACATTGGCTACCTAAAATGAAGGGGTGATAAAGTCACGAAGTGACTGGCTTACAAGGTTTTAAGAGGGAGTTTAGTTTAAGAGTATGTGGGGGAAGATAGAGTCCCCACCGAATAATTTCCACCTTGTTTATTTGAGTCTGGTGAAAAGATATGGAGATATGAATCTTATGATTCAATAGTAATTGTTACCATGATTATTGTGACTGTCACAATTTTGAATGTAGAAGTTTTGTAACAAAAATGGGGGACTAGTTAATATTACAGTACAGAATCAGAGGACTCTAGGACCATCAAGGGAGAAGAGCACAGTGGAATGTGGAAATCTAGGAGCTCTGGTATTGTATT
>NW_006408711.1:1383219-1385049 GCF_000296735.1 Chrysochloris asiatica
ATAATCATTGTAATGAAACAAAGTATGTGATTGTTAAATGTAAAACTGATGATCTGCCCTCTAAACTCAATTCACAATAAAACTTTAAATAAGAAAAAGTAAGTCTAGAGCCAACAGAAGAAAAATTAAAATAAAGTTGTTTTTAAAAAAATAAATTAAGAGAGAGAGAATTAAACACTGTCTGGTCATACACCAAACTTGCAATTATAGCTATATTATAGCCCGTTGCTGTTGCCATGTGACAAGCCATCTCACTGGGGCTCTTCTTCTGCTTCTACAACCATACATTTGACCAAATATAACATCCCTTTCCAGGGACTGTACATCCTGATAATAAATTCGATGTATGAGAGATGAAGTCTGGCCATCCTGGCTTCCAAGGAGCATTCTGGCTGTGCTTCTACCAACATGATTGCTGTGTTATGTTGGCAGTCCTTGTAATTTTAATATTGTCCTCCAACAACATAACTAAATTCCAGCAATTCTTCCATGGTCTTTCTTAGTCATTGTTCAACTTTCCCATGCATATGAGGTTATTGGAAATACAATTGCTTGTATCAAGTATACCTTAGTTCTCAAACTGCTATCTTTCCTCTTGAACACTTTAAAGAGGTCCTGTGCAGCAGATTTGCCTATTGCAATATATCATTTGATTTCTTCACTGCTGCTGCAATGAGTGCTGAGGGTTGAACCTAGCAAAATGAATTCTTTCACAATTTTGATGTTTCCTCCATTTATATTGATGTTATTTATTAGTCCAGTGCTGAGAATGCTTGTTTTCTTTACATTAAGGTGCAAGTCATACTAAAGGCTGTCGTCTTTGATCTTCATCAATATTTGAAGCCCTCTTAGCTTTCAGCATCAAGGTTGTATCATCTGCATGTCACAGGATGTTAATGAGTCTTCCTCCAATCCTAATATCACATTTTCTTCATATAATCCAGCTTCTTGGATTATGTGCTCAGCATAAAGATTGAGTAAGGATGGTGAAAGAATACAACCCGGTGCATACCTTTCATAAATTTAATCCATTCACTGTTCTTTGTACAGGGTCCTCATGAGTATATTTAAATGTTACAGAATACTCATTTTCTCAATATTATC
Source organism: Chrysochloris asiatica (assembly GCF_000296735.1). Taxonomy (NCBI): domain Eukaryota; kingdom Metazoa; phylum Chordata; class Mammalia; order Afrosoricida; family Chrysochloridae; genus Chrysochloris; species Chrysochloris asiatica. The sequence continues at coordinate 1,384,324 of NW_006408711.1, forward strand.
CACATCTTGTCATGATCCACACAATCAAAAGTCTTTGGGTAGTCAATAAAGCACAGATAAACATCTTTCTGGTATTCTCTGCCAAGGTCCATCAAATGTAAGCAATGATATCTCTTGTTCTACATCTTCTTCTGAATCTGGCTTGGACCTCTGGAAGTTCTCTTTCAAAGCACGGTTGCAGGCATTTTTGTGTTGTCTTTAACAAAATTTTACTTGCATATGTTATTGTCTGATAATTTCCAAATTTTGTTGGGTCATCCCTCTTTGGAATGGGGTGAAATATGAATCTCTTCCCATCACTTGGCCAAGCAATTGTCTTTCTTCCAATTATCTTGGCACAGATGAGTGAGTGCCTGCAGTACTTCATCAGTTTGTTGAATGATTGCAGTTTGTATTCCATCAATTCCTTGTGCCTTTTTCTTTGCCAATGTCTTCAGTGCACCTTGGACTTCTTCCTTCACTATCATTGGCTCTTGCACATATGTTGTCTCTTAAAATGTTTGAACATCAAGCATTTCTTTTTGATAAAATGACACTGTGTATTCCTTCCATCTTTTTTTTTCATGTTTTATTGTGAATTATATGATAGTTTACATGAGAGAACTTTAGTTTTATATTCATTCCACCATATATTGTTTCATCGCCAAAGTTCCAATCCCCTCCATGCATCATCAACCAACCTAAGGGTATACCCTATAAACCTACCCCTACACTACCCCTCCTCTT
>NW_006408711.1:1387259-1388304 GCF_000296735.1 Chrysochloris asiatica
TTTCATTGATGGCCTTCATAATTCTGGGATTCACATTTAGGTCCTTAATCCATGTTGAGTTGGTTTTTGTATAAGGTGTGAGGTGAAGGTCTTGTTTCAGTCTTTTGCATATCATTTTCCAGTTCTGCCAGCACCATATGTTGAAGAGACTACGCCCTCCCCATGCAATATTATTTGGTGTTTTGTCAAAAATCAGTTGTCTGTATGTAGATGCGTTAATGTCTGGATTCTCAATTCTGTTCAATTGATCTATACACCTTTCATTGTACCAGTACCAAGCTGTTTTGAGCACTGTAGCCATGTAATAAATTTTGAAGTTGGGGAGTGACATGCCTCCAACCTTAATCTTATTCTTAAACAGTGCTTTACGTACCCTGGGTCTCTTTCCTTTCCATATAAAGTTTGTAATTACCTTTTCCATCTCTTTGAAGAATGTGCTTGGACTCTAGATTGGGATCGCATTATATGTGTAAATTGCTTTGGCAGTATTGACATTTTCACAATGTTAAGTCTTCCTATCCAGGAGCATGGTCCATTCTTCCATTTTTGTAAGTCTCTTTTGGTTTCTTGTAGTATTTGTTTTGTAGTTATCTTTGTATAAGTCCTTTGTTTCTCTGGTTATATTTATTCCTAGATATTTCATCCTTTGGGTGGCTATTGTGACTGGTTTTGCTTTCCTAATGTCCCTTTCAACACTGTCGTTTTTGATATAGAGGAATCTAACCGATTTTTGTATGTTGATCTTATACCCTGCCACTTTGCTGAATCTTCCAATGAGGTCTAGTAGCTTTTTTACTGAGTCTTTGGGGTTATCTATTTATAGGATCATATCATCTGCAAATAGGGAGTTTTACTTCCTCGTTGCCAATTGGTTGCCTTTAATTTCCCTTTCTTGCCGTATAGCTCTTGCTAAAACTTCCAGCACAATATTGAATAGAAGTGGTGACAAAGGGTATCATTTTCTGGTTCCTGTTCACAGATGGAAGCCTTTGAGTTTCTCTCCTTTGAGAGTAATGTAGGCTGTTGGTTTTGTATATATGCTCTT
>NW_006408711.1:1392014-1393977 GCF_000296735.1 Chrysochloris asiatica
ACACTGTATAGGTTTTTCAAGGAGCGGCTGGTCAGCTTGAACCACCGACCTTGCAGTTCAAAAGGCTTTGCAGTATGGCGTCTTAACCCACAGCTCTACCCCAGAACTCTTCTCAAACCAGTGAAAAAAAGCAGACCAAATGGGATGCACATCCATGTCTCAGCTTGGGCTGAGTGTGTGTGTTCCTGGCAGAAGAAACCACCAGTGGTGAGGGTGGGTCGTGGTCACTCGGCTATGCTCCTTCCTCTATTCAACCAAATGGAGGTGGACAAACAGTGAGTGTACCAATTACCCAACACCAAAGAAAAAAAAAAATTGAAACCACGTAAAATTGGCAAAGTGTATTATGCACCTTTTATTTCCAAGGTTCCCACGGTGTGTTTCCGTGGTGTCTCTGTGGCCCCTATTTCATTCTGCCGCTTAGTCTCGCCCAAGATGTCAGCTCAGGCCTCTGAGCCTGGCCGGCAGATTCAAAAGCACGTGATTTTTTACTTCAGCTCCAAATTCCACAGGCTATAAACCTTCAAACCTTTAAACTATTCCTGTCTCTGTGGGTCTGAGTTTTGGAGCTCTGTCTTGCCTCTTTTTTGCCTGGAATTCTGAGTTATTGCTGATGGCGACCTTCACTACACCTTCACCTTAGCCACCATCAAGCCCCGCCTCCTTCCCATCTTCTTTTGATGCTTTCTGCATCATTCAATATTTTGTCCATAGAATCCTTCAATATCTCAAGTCCAGGATTGATTTTTTTCTTCAGTTCCCTCAGCTTGACAAATTCTTAGCATGCTCTCCACATTTGTTTTTCTAACTTCAGGTCTTTTCACATTTCATTATAATATTTGAGTTTGCCTTCTCGAGCTGACCTTTGAAATTTTCTGTTCAGCTCTTTTATGTCCTCATTTCTTCCATGTGTCTTAGCAGCTCTGCACTGGAGAGCCAGTTTCAGAATGTCTTCTGACATCCATTATGGTCTTTTCTTTCTTTCTTGTCTTTTTGATGACCTTTTTCTTTCTTCCTATATGATGTTCTTGATGTCATCCCACAACTCTTCTGGTCTTTAGTGTCTAATGCATCAAATATGTTCTCTAAATTTGGGTGGGATATATTAGGGTCATATTTTATCTCTTGTGGACATGTGTTAATTTTCTTCAGGTCCTGCCTGAATTTGCATATGAGCACTTGATGGTCTGTTCCACAGTCTGCCCCTGACCTTGTTTTGTCTGTTGATATAGAGCTTTTCCACAGTCTCTTTTCACAGATATAGTCTATTTGATTTCAGTATAGTCCATCCAGTGAGGTCCATGTGTATAATTGTTTTTTATGTTGTTTAAAAAAATGTATTTGCAATGAAGAGTCATTGGTCTTATAAAGCTCTATCATTTGATCTCCAGCATCGTTTTTTGTCACCAACGCCATATTTTCCAACTACTGATCTTTCCTCTTTATTTCCAACCTTTGGATTCCAATCACTAGTGTTTATCAATATATCTAAATTGCATGTTTGACCAATTTCAGTATATTGACAGCAATAGTATATTGACAAGGAGTTGTCAGAAAATTCAAGTTGAACATAAAACTAGTGATATCATTGGTGAAATAATTGAATCTTCGCTGAATGAAAAGAATACCAGAAAGATGTTTACTTGAGCTTTGTTGACTATGTATATTCTTTCAGCTGTGCAGATCATGAATGACAAACTATGTATAACATTGTGAAGAATGGGCTTTCCAGAATACTTAATTGGGCTCATGATGAACCTATAGATAGACCAAGAGGCAAGTACTAAAAGAACAAGGAGTTATTGAATGGCTCAATATCAGGAAAGGTATAAGCCAGGTTTGTATACTTGCATCCTACTTATTCAGCCTCTATGATGTACCAATAATCTGGGATGTTTGATTATATGAAAAATAATGTGTCTTGATGATTGGAGGTAGACTCATGAATAGCCTACAATATGAA